>NC_090060.1:17770153-17772653 GCF_038355195.1 Osmerus mordax | reverse complement strand
AGACCAGGTCACCAATCAGACAGCACCTGCCAGACCAGGTCACCAATCGGACAGCACCTGCCAGACCGGGACACCAGGCCTCTCTCACCCAACCAGGAGGGACCACAGCGAGACGGACAGCTGTCTCACCCAGTTGGCAGCCGATGTTCCAGTAGAGCTGGGGGTTGAAGTTGGAGGAGTCGATGCGGTAGGCAGAGGGGTAGATACGAGACAGCTGCCTCTGGTTGAAGCAGAGCAGGTTCTCGGCTCGGTGGCTGATCAGGGACTGGGCTCGTGTCTCGCTGAACGACAGGACGTCCCCTGGAGTCCCTGAGAGGACGACAGGAAGAAGAGGAGCTGAGAGGAAGAGGAGGAGCTGAGAGGAGGAGCTGAGAGGAGGAGAGGAGGGAGGACCACTGGAGGGAGTGACACAGACAGGGAGAGTGTGTGTGTGTGTGTGTGTGTGTGTGTGTGTGAGTCACCTTCGTTCAGGCTGTCCTGGGAGGCTACAGAGTTGGTGAACACCACCAGGTCTGACAGATCTCTGCTGAGCTTGATGGTCTTCCTCTTCCTCCCACCCCTGAGGAGGAGAGAGAGGGGGAGGGAGGGAGAGGAGAGAGAGAGGGGGAGGGAGGGAGGGAGAGGAGAGAGAGAGGGGGAGGAAGAGGGAGATGAAAGATCAGGTACAGGTAACCTCACAGCACACACACATACACACAGACACACACACACACACACACACACACTGATTGCAGCACACAGATCCTGTGGCAGCTTGCACACCACAGGAAGAAGCATCAAAGGAAATGCCTTAATAAAGTAGTTACACACACACACACACACACACGCACAAAGGAAATTATGGTGATTTCTGTGCAGAATGTTACACCTGAACTAAAGGTTATTTTTGACATCCAGGTCAGTTTTTTTTCTCAGTCAACAAAAACATTAGAGTTGTGAAAGCCAGGACATGTTTCACGCTACACTGAGAGGAGATGGAAAACACCAGGACCTGACAGGAACCAAGCCTTGTCTGTGTGAAGAGGACTGTCTGAAGAAGGGTTCAAAACACCCCTAGGGCTTTCTAATCACAGATGGAGCCCTAGGGAAAAAACATTTCTGGGAGGAGGATAGCGAGGTCGACCAATAGGAGCTCACCTGTTTAGTTGTCCTCCCGCCTCTCTTCCAGATGTCTCCTGGCCGTCCTCCTCTCCCTCCTCACTCTGACACTTCAGCCGTGACTTGGAGTGCCTCTGCACACACACACACGCACACACACACATTATTATGCAGACATACAGAAATACTGTTCATCTATTGTCACAATTTCCACGGAAAAAAAACACTAGTCATGGAACCCACTTGAATTAATCATGGTGGTTTTAAACACCCGGCATAAACACAGAACCAATACCAACCCTCAGGCATGTTTAGGAGTCTGCCCACACACACACACACACACACAATGCTGCTGCTGTGTGTGTGTCTGTAGGGTGTGTGTGTGTCTGTAGGGTGTGTGTGTGTCTGTAGGGTGTGTGTGTCTGAGATGGTGAACACACACCCACACACAGACAAACACAAATTTCCAGCTAAAATCATCTTACTAAGGTGTTTGTGTACAGTATGTGTGTGTGTGCCTGTAAGTGTGTGTGTGTGTTACTATTAGAGCTTAAGTGAAGTTGAGTGTCTCAGTAATTATAGTCTTTGGGCAGCTTGCCAAGGGGTAATTAGCATGTGGGCGCACACATATACACACACACACACATGGAAGAAATCTCAATGAGATGATTCCAGTTGGAAATAAGGGCTTGAGTTTGTGATTTGAAAATGTGTGAGGACGAGGAAGAGGATGATGGGAGGGGGGGAGGATGATGGGAAGGGGGAGGAGGAGGATGATGGGAGGGGGGAGGAGGAGGATGATGGGAGGGGGGAGGATGATGGGAGGGGGGTAGGAGGAGGATGGGAGGGGGGAGGAGGAGGATGATGGGAGGGGGGAGGATGATGGGAGGGGGGAGGAGGAGGATGATGGGAGGGGGGAGGATGATGGGAGGGGGGAGGATGATGGGAGGGGGGAGGAGGAGGATGGGAGGGGGGAGGAGGAGGATGATGGGAGGGGGGAGGAGGATGGGAGGGGGGGAGGAGGAGGATGATGGGAGGGGGGAGGATGATGGGAGGGGGGAGGAGAGAGGAAATAGCAGGAGGGGTTGGGGGGGAGAAGAGGGGAGGAAGGAGAGGATAGTATAGCTTAAGTTACTGTGGTACACACACACACACACACACACACACACACACCATGAAGATCAGAGAGGATAACTGAGTTAGAAATGCACGCAGCATCTTAGCCCTGATTGACCAATAGGAGTGCTGCATCTTTCCATTTGCACACCCTGACCAATAGGAGTGCTGAATCAGCCTGCCTTATACATATTCATTAGTTGTCACCCTGACCAATCCCAGGGTCTGATGATTCCACGCTTGTCGATACCGATTAGTATCAAAATGGAAACAATATCTCCAAGGA
>NC_090060.1:17721842-17769953 GCF_038355195.1 Osmerus mordax | reverse complement strand
CAACATCAAACAAATTACAAATGATTCCTAGACTGTTCAGGAAGAGGGATAGAAAACCTCAAGATTCAAATGTTCCTAGCTTGGAGAACTATGGCTTATGAAGAGGAGGGGAGGAGAGGAGAGGAGAGGAGAGGAGAGGAGAGGAGAGGAGAGGAGAGAGAGGAGAGGAGGGGAGAGGAGAGGAGGGGAGAGGAGATGTCTGAGCCCATATTGGCTTCTTTGCCCTGAAGCAATATAGTAAAGAGAGAGGGAGAAATACACTGGGAGAAAGAGAGGAAAAGAGCGAGGGGGAGATAGAGGGGGAAGACTTTTGACTTTTAAAGATACCTTTACAGAGGGAGGAAGGGAGAGAGAGAGGGAGGGAGAGGGAGATGAAGGGAGAGAGAGGGAGGGAGAGAGGAAGAGATAGACACAGAGAGAGACTCAAAGAGAGAGAGAGAGAGAGAGAGAGACAGAGAGAGAGAGAGAAAGAGAGAGAGACAGAGAGAGAGAGAGAGAGAGAGAGAGACACAGAGAGAGAGACACACAGAGAGAGAGAGAGAGAGAGAGAGAGAGAGAGAGAGAGAGAGAGACACAGAGAGAGAGAGACACACACAGAGAGAGAGAGAGAGAGAGAGAGAGAGAGAGAGAGAGAGAGAGAGAGTGTGCTGCGATACATCATCATCATAAAGAGTAGGAAAGGAGGAAACGTATTTTACATGAAAAAGACATTTGCTTCATGTGGAGTGGATTAGCAACAGTGATCTCTCTCCCTCTCCCTTCCTTTCTCTATATCTGCCTCTCTCCCTCCCTTTCTCTCTCTCTGACTCTCCCTCCCTTTCTCTCTCTCTGACTCTCCCTCCCTTTCTCTCTGCCTCTCTCCCTTTCTCTCTGCCTCTCTCTCTATCTTTCCCTCCCTTTCTCCCTCTCTCCCTCCTTTTCTCTCTGCCTCTCTCTCCCTTTCTCTCTCTCTCTCTCTCTCTCTCTCTCTCACACTCTCTCCCTCCCTTTCTCTCTTTCTCTCTCACACACACAAACAGACACAATTTCACAAACACATGTACAAGAATATATTCAGGAAAAGATATACCTCTATCTTTACAGAATAAACACACAGAGAGAGAGAGAGAGAGAGAGAGAGAGAGAGAGAGAGAGAGAGAGAGAGAGGGGAGGAGGGCAGCAGCTTTCTAGGAGAGAGGGCTGCACTGAAACAAACTGCCAGTGATAAAACACATACACACAGACAACACACACAGATCACACAGACAACACACACAGATCACACACAATGAGAAGAAACACACACACACAGAACACACACATTCACAGGACACACACACACACTCATACAGGTGCTGGGGTGTGTACATGCCTGGGTATTAACACAGAGGCTGCTGTCAATAAAAATGTATCGACATCGATCTACTCCCTACCATCCATCAGCCCGAAACATTGTTTATGTAAACCTGAGCCCCAGGAGAGAGGAGGCCAGAACATGACAAGGGTGAGATAGACAGGCTGAGAGAGAGAAAGAGAGAGGCAGACAGAGGGGAGAGGGAGGGAAGAGAGACAGAAGGGGTTAGAGAGAGAAAGAAAGAGGAATCAGGGGGGGTGCAGGTCAACCACGAGGAGCTGGCATAGATACCCTGCAGACTTCACTTTGTCACCCTAAAACCCCATGTCATGGCGACCATTACTGGAGGAGGCTGTGGGTGCCTCAGTGCAGCGACATGACGCTCCAACAGTCAGCTGTTCTCCCGCAGAACACATGGAGAACACGGGAACTGCCTCAGAAGGAACCACACCCATACGAATAGATTCTCCATTTTGATTATGGACATAAACATGAATCTTCACATTCCAAACAACCGGGAGGATATGATTCTATCTGATTCTCAGCCCGTTTGCGGCTGGTCGGAAGGTGCTCAGTATAAACCTATGTCAGTCACAACAGGCGAGCAGAGATCACAGGAGCCGCTCGCGTGCCCCCTCGCGACAGGAACCCGACGGCGTTCCATTCCGCGCGCTGCAGCACCGAGGACAGCTCCCTCCGCGCGCCATCGTCTCTGCGCTGGAGTGGGCGTGCGTCCCGTGCCCAGACAAATCGTTACAGCGGGATTTCACTTCCTCCCACTAACAGTAATATAATGACAGCTCCGCTATAGCTCGATGGCTCCGAGATGACACAATTAACTTAAATGACTCATGTGTAATCTAAGTTAAAATAAGACGTACTGAAGTACGGATAATCGATTCAGCACACTATGGAATTCCTATACCAAACGAACGGAGGCAATAGGGTTAAATAGCTTTACATCACAAGCCAAATAAGAGCGGAGAAAATTACCAAGCAGTTAGTCTGTCAAGCACCGCATCGCGCATTTCCACACCAGTGACTCAAAAGAAAACGGTAAAACGGCGAATACTCACCTCCCTCAAAACTGGGGTTTTTGAAAACTTCAACTTCTGCCATTTAAGACTGCCTTTCCGCTTGCATGGCTTTGTCAAATTATTCCACTCCTGGGAGAGAACGGCAGAGGTCTGTTTTGAAGTTATAACCTATGAGACAGTCCAGACTTGCAGACATTCCTTAATGGCAACGACGTCTCTCACGGTATCCAAACGGCCCCTGTTCCTAACGGATTTCACAAAGCATGTCCCCCTTTCCTTGTGAGCTCGCTAGTTTGCCACTTAAAGCAAAACCTCTTTCGCTTTCACACACTCTCTCTCAAACAGACGCGGTGCGGTGCCAATCCGCGTCGCCATCCGCGCATAGTGGTGGCGGGTGCGTTGACAATCCTCTCACCCCTCGCGCCAGGGGGGTGGGGGAAGGCTTTAAGCCGATTCCCCACACCGATTTTAAGCGGTACCCTCGGAAAAACCAACCGAGGGATGTGTGTCGTAAATGAACAGCTTAACTTGAAATGGTTAAAAGGACAGCGATAAAACGCCGGGGTGAAAGGAGAACACGGGGTGAATTCACCGGAAAGTTCAACACCGCCAAATGGCCGTTCGTCGAAAACGGTTCTGTTTCCTGTGTGTATGTAACGAATATTTGAACTTTAAATATCAAAACTGTATCCCTGCATTTTTTATATTGTGAAGACAAGAAACTCCACTTTCTCCAAGAGCTTACTTGTGCCAAAGTTGGCCCCCAGGTAGCTTTGACTCCCAAAACTGCTCCCAGGTGAGAAAAGGAAGAGAGAGGTTTATAATCTGCTCTGGTTTCTTCTCCGTCTCCGCACCCCCTCCTCTCCTTCTCATCCTCCCACTCATCCTACTACACCACTCAAGCACAAGGAGGCACCGCAGAAACATCCTCATATAATTAGGCCGCATTTTCGGTTGTAGTTCAATTAATGCGGGGGTGTTAACTAAATAGCGAGGGCGATGCGTAGTCGCGATGCGCAGTCGTAAACAAGCTATCCTGGCGCTGATAATGTGCTGCTTTGCTGCTGTTGTGCGTCAACAGGTAACACAAACCACATAATTCAAATAAACCACAGAGTTTACTGTTCACAATAAGAAAGACCGTAACCGATGCCATTTTTCTTAAACACAAATAACATAACAACATAAAGCACAAAGCATTTCATGTTCAAGTGCAGTATGTCTAAAAAGAGGATTAAACGACATTGACATGGTTAGCTGAGACTGTTGAAGTCTGAGGAGGATGGAACCTGTCTCCCTCTCTCTCCGTCTCTCTCCGTCTCTCTCTGTGTCTCTCTGTGTCTCTCTGTGTCTCTCCGTGTCTCTGTCTCTCTCTCTGTCTCTCTCTGTCTCTCTCTCTGTCTGTCTCTCTGTCTGTCTCTCTCTGTCTCTCTCTGTCTCTCTCTGTCTCTCTGTCTCTCTGTCTCACTCACACACACAAACTCTCTCTCTCTCTCACACACACACACACACAGATGATTTCTCGAACATAGCCTTTATCATTGAAACATCCATCACATCTCCAGTGAGGTGCAGGACCTGTTCTTCTGAACAGATTCTTCCCAGGCATAAGAATGTGTATGTGCGTGCATGCGTGTGTGTGCACGTGTTTGTGAGAGAGAGTGTATACAGTGTTAGAGACTGATTTTCTCTGAAGGTATGTTTGCCTAGTGTGTATTCATGTGAGTGGATATGTAAGTGTAGTGTGTGTGTGAATATGTGTGACAGTTATCGAGTTTCTCAGGAAACTCTCACGCACACACGAGTGGATCTGAGGAGAGAGGAGTTAGCTTTCATTTCCCTAATGAAGGCTGGTCTGTCTGAACCAGCAGACACTCAGCCCACAGTGCTATGCTGCTGGAGATTAAAGTAGATTAATCACAGATTGGAGCACACAATTATTGATGGACACAACACACACACACACTCTCTTTTACAGCTCCTCACACAGACACAGATAAATACACTCTCTCACCCCCCCCCCCCCCCACACACACACACACACACATGCCCAATTGTTCTCATTGATCAGCAGTCTGAAAAAGGAGGTCGAAGGTTAACAAATCAATTGGTGCCATCTGGAAGAACCCACACCTTTCACTGCAGCCTCACATGTACACGTCCTTCACTCAGCTAACAGCTGGGTGAGTGTGTGTGTGCGTGCGTGAGTGTGTTGGGGAAGGGGGAATGTGTTGGTTTCCAGTCATTCCCCACCTTAATTCAGGTGTCAAATGTTCCACATTCACATCTGTCAGATTACAGGCATCCTCTCCCTCCTCCTCTTGGTGTGGACTTTATAAACCAATAGAAGACAGTCTGTAAGGATCCATAACAGCTTTTCTTCCACCATTGCTCTCCATACCGCAGGGATGTGTCCTGAGCCCGTTACTGTACACACTGCTGACATATGATTGCTCCGCCAGACATCCGAGTAACCATATTGTCAAGCTCGCAGACGATACTGTTGTAGTGGGACTCATTTCTCGGAATAACGAGTCCGTTTATGTATTGAAAAATATTCTACGTCTTCACCCATTTTCAAGTTAAGAACAGCACTGGAACGCTAAAGTGGTCCCTTGTCCTGGGGGTGTCAGATTACAGAGGCTTTTTAATAAAGAGACATTTCTCCCATGGCTAGTGGGCAGTTCATGGCTGACCATGAACTGTGAATAAGATTCTTGGCATAGGGCCTTACGCGAACACCTAGATCTATAGCTCAGGCCTCTAGACAGCAAAGAAAACTGCACAGGCTACAGGTAATAATAAATCAGTCAACAGCTTTGCATATGGTTTCCAGTAATATAGCATATACTAAAAGAGGTGATTAAGAGTTTCATTTTCAATCATATAAATCCATAATCATTACCCATCTTCATAATTTCAACAGCGTGATGTTATTTCCACAATACTTACAGGTCAGAGGTGGAACAAATGGTGGTCTGGTGTAGGGATAATAATTTCTGCATAAATGTGTAAAAAACTAAAGAAATGATTGTGGACTTCAGAAAACCCAACAGGAACCATCTCCCCCCCATCTGCATCGGGGGGGCTGAGGTGGTAGTTGTCTCCAGCTACAAATACCTTGTAGTGCATATCAACGATAACTTAAATTGGACCAGACCTCAGTACCTAATTTTGTTCCTGCTCATGTACCATGTTTTGGAATGACAATAAAAATCCTTACCCTATCCTTATCTCCTCTCTCCATCCTCCTCTCTCCCTCCTCTCTCTCTCGCTCTCTCTGCCTCTCCTCTCTCTCCCTATCCTCTCTCTCCCTCTCCTCTCTCCCTTTCTTCTCTCCCTCTCCTCTCTCTTCCTCTCCTCTCTCTCCCTCTCCTCTCTCTCCTCTCTCCCTCTCCTCTCTCCCTCTCCTCTCCTCTCTCCCTCTCCTCTCTCTCCTCTCTCTCCCCCTCTCCTCTCTCTCCCTCTCCTCTCTCCTCTCTCTCCCTCTCCTCTCTCTCTCTCCCTCCATCTATGCTCTCCATCCATCCAGAGATGAGGAAGATGGAAAGAAGTGGAGAGGTGGAAAGGGATGAGAAAGAAAGAATGGAGGAGGATGAGAGAAATCCTCTAGTCTGAGAGACAAGAAGGTAGGTGAGGGGGAAACTGGGGAGACAGAGAGAGAGACAGAGAGAGTGTGAGAGAGATAAAGAGAGAGTGTGAGAGAGATAAAGAGAGAGTGTGAGAGAGATAAAGAGAGACAGGGAGAGATAAAGAGAGACAGGGAGAGAGATAGAGAGAGAGGGAGAGAGGACGAATGTCTCCAGTCTCCTTCCTGTCTGAGGCAGGTCAATCTGTCTTCACTAGGAAATATAGCGCAGGAGTCTGGGGGCTAAATTACACTGACACTCTGCAACGGCTGCTGGGGCACACACACAAATGCAATAGCAATAACAAACACAAAACGACATACACACAAATACTTCTACTGTATAGCCACCCACACACATCACATCAAATGTGTCTTTATCCACACAAACACACACACACACACACACAAACACTCCTACTCTGGCAGACAGCCCCTGACAGGCTGATCCATCAAGGGGACGAGGCCTGTCGTCTTGGTCCACACACACCTGGACAAGTCTGCCCTGGTCCACACACACCTGGAGAATCCAGCCTTGGTCCACACACACCTGGAGAATCCAGCCTTGGTCCACACACACCTGGAGAACCCTGCCCTGGTCCACACACACCTGGAGAATCCAGCCTTGGTCCACACACACCTGGAGAACTCTGCCCTGGTCCACACACACCTGGAGAACCCTGCCCTGGTCCACACACACCTGGAGAATCCAGCCTTGGTCCACACACACCTGGAGAATCCTGCCCTGGTCCACACACACCTGGAGAACCCTGCCCTGGTCCACACACACCTGGAGAACTCTGCCCTGGTCCACACACACCTGGAGAATCCAGCCTTGGTCCACACACACCTGGAGAACTCTGCCCTGGTTCACACACACCTGGACAAGTCTGCCCTGGTCCACACACATCTGGAGAACCCTGCCCTGGTTCACACACACCTGGAGAACCCTGCCCTGGTCCACACACACCTGGAGAACCCTGCCCTGGTCCACACACACCTGGAGAACCCTGCCCTGGTCCACACACATGGGGGAGGGTTAAGAGATGGCTGGGGGAGATGGGGGAGACATGACAGGAGGAGGTTCCTGCAGCTGGAGGTAAGACGTGTAGGCTGAGGATTCAGTTGTCCTGGGTTTTAGAATGTATGTTCTGGAGGTTCTGAACAGCCTCACAATGAAACACCACATTGCCCTCTGGTGGCTGTTAGGTGGAATTACAAAAAGAGGTTGGGCTGGGAAACAATTCTGTGTGTTTCTCTGTGTGTTTGTTTCTGTGTATGTGTGTTTCTCTGTGTGTGTGTGTCTGTGTTCTTGAGTGAAACTCACCGTGAAAGATGCTGTTGTCTGTGAGGAAGTGACGGCAGTACTTAGGCTCCCCGGTCCTGCTCACCAGCCAGGCACTCATGATGTAGGGTGGGAAGGGGGGAGGGTGGGTGGGTGGGGGGAGGGAGGGAGGAGGGAGGGAGTCTGTGAGTCCTGACAAAAAGAGAGGAAATGGTAGAATTAGCTTAATATACACGTTTTATTTGGTACCATATAAATAGCATATTTGGAACGTCTGATTCTTCACACGTGAAACCTGACATTTCATTCAGGGTAAATAACATCTCAGATGCTTATTAACATGTCCATAGTTAATCAAATTTTTCGAAATAAATATTTCAACCTTTCAAAAGTTTTTTTTTAAAACCTTAAAAAATAAATCAACCTTTTGAAAGTTTTTTAAACACACACAGTAAAAGGAGAGAACAGAAAAGCCTAAACCAAGTAGATTAAAGCAGAGCAGAGTACAGTACAGTCCTCATCAATGATGCAAACCTTTTGTTTGAAACTTTTTTTTCAACCTTTTGAAACTTCCCCAGCAAATTTATTTTCAACCTTTCTAAACTTAAAAAAAACAAAACTTTTTAAACTCCATCTCCTCTCATCTCTACCCCTCCCTCTCTCCTCTCTACTCTTAATATCTCCCCAGAAAACTACCCCTCTTCCCTCCTCTGTCCATCTCAGTTTCTCCATTACTGTCTCTCTCTTCTCCTCTTTCATCCCTTCTTCCCTCCTGCTCCCTCACCTCCTTGTTGTTCCACCTGTTCCCTGTCTGTCTTCCTGTGATTTACTGACTCCTTACGCACACACGCACACGCACACACACGCACACACACACACACACGCACACACACACACACACGCACACACACACACACACTCCGGAAGGCCCTGGAGCCTCTCTGGCAGGCGGAGGTGTCTGGTATCAGAGGATGAGTGTGTTGGTGTCTGTCTGGCTCCATAGGCCAGGAGTCAGGGGTCAGGATGTCTCTCTGGGGTGAAAGTGTTTTTCTCTAAACCTGGCTACTTGTGACCCCACAGCAGGAAAGACTCAGCCGTTTCCCACTCCTGTCTCCGCGGCGACCTGCTCGTCAGATGCCTGATAACCGCATCATGTGTTCCAGTAAAAAGTGTCAAGGAGGAGAGGAGGGGAGGAGAAGAGAAGAGGAGGGGAGAAGAGGAGGGGAGAAGAGAAGAGGAGGGAAGAAGAGGAGGGGAGGAGAAGAGAAGAGGAGGGGAGAAGAGGAGGGGAGAAGAGAAGAGGAGGGGAGAAGAGGAGGGGAGAAGAGAAGAGGAGGGGAGAAGAGGAGGGGAGAGGTGAGGAGAAGAGAAGAGAGGAGAAGAGAGGAGGAGGGGAGAGGAGGGCAGGGGAGAGGAGAAGAGAGGAGGGGGAGAGAGGGGGTCAGATGGCTGAGCGGTTATGGAATCAGGCTACCAATCAGAAGGTTGCTGGTTCGATTTCCGGCCGTGCTAACATGACGTTGTGTCCCTGGGCAAGGCACTTCACCCTACTTGCCTCGGGGGGAATGTCCCTGTACTTACTGTAAGTCACTCTGGATAAGAGCGTCTGCTAAATGTAAATGTGTAATGTAGAGAGGAGAAGAGAGGAGGAGGGAAGAGGAGCAGGGGAGAGGAGAAGAGAGGAGGAGGAGGGGAGAGGAGAAGAGGAGGAGGGGAGAGGAGAAGAGAGGAGGAGGAGGGGAGAGGAGAAGAGAGGAGGAGGAGGGGAGAGGAGAAGAGAGGAGGAGGAGGGGAGAAGAGAGGAGGAGGAGGGGAGAGGAGAAGAGAGGAGGAGGGGAGAGGAGGAGGGGAGAGGAGGAGGAGGGGAGAAGAGAGGAGGAGGAGGGGAGAGGAGAAGAGAGGAGGAGGAGGGGAGAGGAGGGGAGAGGAGGAGAGGTCAAGTATGGAGATACAGGCAGGAAGAGGTCTTGTCTCCAGTGTGTCTCTCCTGAGTAGAGACTTAGATTAGTGTCTCACAGGAGTGTTAATGAGAGCTCCAGGAGGACTCCCACGGTAGGGCTGTGTGGGTGTGTGTGTGTGTGGAGGGCCTCCCTAATTACATACTTACACACTAATAAGGTGCGTGTGACTCAGAGAGGGAAACAGGGATATCAGGGGAGTTGTGTCTATGGCGTGTGTGTGTGTGTTTATCATGAGTGTGTGTGTTTATCAGGCGACGCAAACACAGTGTGTTGCTTTCCGAGCACCGTCCCTCCAGGTGAATAGCTGCTAATAAAGCTGGTCTGTTGTGAACACAGGTGTGTTGTTGTGAAACAGGTACATGACTACCTCAACAGACTGTCTTAGATCTCAACATCAATGATTAACAGAGGGTCATAAACGCTGGATGGAGAATTAACCGAAACAGAAACATAGTTTTCAATTTTTTTCTCTTTCGCACACACTCAAAACACATGAACAAACTCTGTCGCACACACACACACACACACACCCAGACTTGAACCTAAAACACACACACTTTCTCTTACACACAGACTCGCTGTCTCACACACACAACTATATGTGTGTGGCTGAGGTCTTCTTTCAACCCACAACACCAGCTGTGGTGTTTGAGATAACTCAATAAGTCAGAGGTGACCCATGCCTAAGTGCTCCATCCAGCAGCTCTCAATTAGCTCAGCCTCTGTGTGTGTGTGTGTGTGTGTGTGTGTGTGTGTGTGTGTGTGTGTGTGTGTGCACATGGGCTGTATTAGAATAACAATCCAATTAAATGACACAAAGAGAGCATCTGTCACTAAAATCAACGTTCCTGAGTACTCACACACACACACACACACACACTCCACTAAGGTGAGTCGCTAAATTTCAAACAATCAATATCTCCCAACAGTATTTAGGAAGCAGGCTGTCATCCACGAACTGTCAGTGTTCCATCACAGCAAGGACAGAGAGCATGAGCTTGTGTGAAAGAGAGCTGTGTGTGTGTGTGTGTGTGTGTATGTGTGTGTGTGTGTGTGTGGGGGGGGGGGGGGTCTTGGTTTACAGTGCAGGTCTGAAGATGAGACAGGTCAAGAGGTCACTTCACAGATCTATGTCAAGTTTGCCCCCCTCCCAGGTGAGCCAGGCTGGGTCTTTAACTACTGGGTGTCGAGGCTCCATGGCGCAGGTCAACATTTGAGGACGTCGGCTCAACTCCCTGCAGTATTCTGTTGCTTCTACTCTTCAGAATATCCAGTCAGTTTGACAACCCTGGGTCTGGCTGCATGTTGAATGTGACAGTTCAAATGTAATAATATCATGCTGTTTTCACACACACACACACACACACACACACAATCTAGCCACAGCTTACATCATCTGTCCAGCGGACGAGCCAAACTCATTCCTCGTCTGCGATGGGAGAGAGGTTTATTATTCATGATGGGATCACTGCTCCCACAAAGAGTCTTGTGTCCACTCCTACTAGCTCTGAGAACAGCAGCAAGCTGATCCCGTCTCCACAGTGCTACACTCACATAACAGCAGAGTCACATTACCCCCCACACATTCCTACACACACACACACACACACACGCTCTCTCACACACATGGGCACACACACTGGTACAGTTACACACACACACTCTCTCTCTCCCACACACGGGCAAACACACTGGTACAGTTACACGCACACACTGGCACACACACTCTCTCTCACACACACACACACACACACACTGATGGTCTTTATAGTGTGGTGCTCAGAAGGTCATCCCATCAGTGGGCATCAGAGAATTCGTACAAATTCTACAACTGTGTGTGAGTGTGAGCATGTGTCTGTGAGTGTGTAAATGTGAGTGCGTGTCTGTGTTGTGTGTCTATGTTGTGTGTCTGTGTTGTGTATGGGGTTTGTATTTCACATAAACAGGCTCCTGTCACATTCAGGTCTGCACCCTCTCTCTTCCTCAGCAGGCAGATCACACATCCTGCAGAATAACACGAGCAGAGACACCCAGGCCTCCACACACAGCAAGAGGTAAACAGGCTGGCCGCTCACCTTAGCGTCCTAGTCTGAGACGAGTCTGGAAACACCTAGCTATAGCCACCACTGGTGGACCTTCACCCTGCTACTTTAATAGGCTTTTATCATAGTGCTTTGTGGCGCCAATTGTGGGGACACAGCCAACGGGTTTTTTAAAAAGGTAAACATGAGCCTTGTCTGATATGCCAACCGCATGAGCGAGGCGAGGCTACACCATTGTACTTTTCTCAACTTTCTGAGCTGAGCTATACTTCGCCGAGTCCAAGGTGGAGTAAACACGCCTGTATCGGTTTACAAATGAGCTCCAGCAGTTTAGGTTCACTTTGACTGACAAAGCTTTGTCTGCCGTTGAGATTGTGATGCGCACAATGAGGTTCATCATTAAGAAGGGGGCGTGCGCGCACACAAGGCCCAGTTTGTCGTATAAACCCCTACGGACGGGAGGTGTCCTCGCGGGACTGCTACCGGCTGGGGGTGATAAAGGCCTTTGTTTCCTGGCATCATTGCTGTTCTGTTGTAAATAGGTGTCGTTAAAGTCACAAAGAAGCGGGGACCTACGCTTGTCAAATGCATAAAACGCTAAAACGTTTAATCGAAATCGCCAATGAAATATTGATTTCCAATGTCACATTTTGAATGATGTCACTGGTTGAAAAAACGAAATTAAAATTAGTCCAAAATAAAGCAAAAGTAAACACTCACAGATTTGAAGTGTTATTTTGATTTGAAAAGGACACCAAATCTATAATAACAAGATTTGGGTGGAAAAAATATAAGCCTAAATGTTTATCAGTTTGAACGCATAATTGTCCCTTATCCTACTTGACAGCTTCGCAACAAAAAGGAGTGATAGACAGCTAAACCTTATCAACAACGGTAAGTTGGTTCTCATCCACATGCTGGCTAATGCAACTGTACCTAAACTGTACTCCAACTAGGATAAGTAGGCTACGTCCAGGATAGGATTTGAAAACAGGCAAGTACACAGTTAGTTTACAAGGTGTGGCATAGAATAACCTGTCAACCAGCACAAATCTTATATAAATAGTTAAATTTTATGAAAGTGCACCTGCTGTCAGTAGATTCGCCACAAAGAACCGCCTGCTACTTACTTTTGTTATTTTTTTCGAGCCGCGTCCGGAACGTCACTATGACACCATCCACCAAAACATTACTCCTAACGATTCCTTTCTTCCGTTTCTCAGGCCACAACGGTCAATGTTTGGACAGTCTTGTGCTGTTCCGCTGTCGGGTAGTTTAGTTAAGGAGTACCGGTCTACTGAGGCATGAAGGAGCAAGTCCCATCCGCCACACTCATCATTCAAACGAGAACAGCGAGCGGCCGTCGGTTGAAGGAAAGTGCGGAACGGAGTTTCTGGATTGTCAGCTTTCCGGACACCGGCCCGACACGCGGTCTCCACCATAAAGACATGTTTCGTTTAAGCCACTTAATCTTTGATTCATGCATTTTTTTCATATCCATCGATCAGTCAAACGACCAAACAGCCAACATGAAATCTTTGTTTATAAATACAGAGAGAGGGAGCACTCTGAGTTTGGTGACTCAGGATTAAGGACTTGGTCTGCAACATAGCATTATAAAGTTATTTCACTACTAACACAACAACAGTAAGAAAATGACAAAAACACTGAAACAAACAATATATATTTTTTAACCATTATTTCATGGAGTATGTTAGCTCTGTGCTTTGTGTCCGTGTGTGTGTGTGTGTGTGTGTGAGCTAGCTGTACGTGTGTGTGTTAACTATTTCTGTGTGTGTGAGCGAGTGTGTTAGTGCATGTTAGCTTTGTGCTTTCTCCCTAGTGACTGGTCAAAGTCTGGCAGCGCCAGTGAATTGCACCTTCCAATTCAAACCAGCCATCCAATCAGAAACCACTCCAGCAGCCACTGGTAACATTTACACAACAAAAGACATACTCACTGATTCATCCCCCTCTTAATGTCTCCCCCCTCCCTCCTCTCTCCACCCTCCCCTCCCTCATCCCTCCTTCTCTCTCCACCCTCCCCTCCCTCATCCCTCCACCCTTCCCTCCCTCATCCCTCCTTCTCTCTCCACCCTTCCTTCCCTCATCCCTCCTTCTCTCTCCACCCTCCCCTGCCTCATCCATCCTTCTCTCTCCACCCTCCCCTCCCTCATCCATCCTTCTCTCTCCACCCTTCCCCCCTCTTTCCCCCCCTGCCCCCCCTCCTCCTATTGGACCCTCCCCCCCTCTTTCCCTCCCTAATCTGCTTCTGTGCCCGTTAGTTTGATGAACCGCTGCCTTTCACTTCCTTGGTCCTCCTCTTTTACACGCACACACACACAAACTGGCACAAACACACACCCCTCACACACACACACACACCCCAACCCCCACCACACATACATACACCCCTCACACACACCACTAGGGCGTCACAACCCTACTCCCAGACACCACACACACACAGGTCCACCACACTAAACCCATAGGTCCAGCATGGCCAACAAGATGGTAAAGAACAATGGTGGCCTGGAATGAAACATCCGTCCGCCTCCATGATTCTAGAGCCTTCCTGGTTCTCTGGCTGGCCTCCGCTCTGGAAGGCTGCTTTACTGACTCTCTCGTTGGGTAACACTTTTATGAGCCGCCCAGCCTGGAGCCTCTCCCTTCTTCTCCAGCAGAGTGGTTTGATGTCTTAGTTCCATCAGGTAAGAGACCTCTTTATGAGCTCTTAAAGCCCCTCTTCTGCTACAAATACACACAGCTCCCCAGGGAACGTGGGGGGGTGGAGGGAGTTGGGGTGAGGGAAGGGAGAGGGTGGAGGGGTGAGGAAAGGGGTGGGGGAGAGGGTTATGGGGGAGGTGAGGGGTCGGGTGGAGAGGAAGGGTGAGAGAGGTGAGGGTGGATGATGGGGGAGGGGGTGAGGAGAGGTAGAGGGGGAAGGAGGAGAGGGGGAGGGAGGAGGGGGAGAAGGGGGTGTATGGGGTTTCACCTCTTGATACGCTTTGTCTGCCAGACTAGGCGTTACCACGGTAACGGCGATCTTGGTGAGAGGAACCAGTGGACCCCCACGGTTACGGCCCTGTGACAATGCAACTCTCCTCTCCCCCCCCCCCCCCCACACACACACACACACAGGAGAGAGGGGAACAGAGGGATTTGAGGTGGTGATTTTCTAAAGGAAGTGAGAGCCGGGGGATTATAATAAGGACCTCCTTCAGGGGGGACCAGAGTTCCATTCACTAGAAAATACCCACTTTTCTACGTATGAATCCATGGCTTCATTTGAAAAATTAGGACTGGACACCAAGCAAATATACTGGTTTGGTTTTATATTTGTAAATAGACTGTGAGGAATAAAGTCTGTAACTAAGGTGCAATACAGTTTGAGGTGTTCAGTTTTAAGATTCAAGCCATGTTTAAAACTTTAGGATACACATTACGAGAAAGAGAGAGAGAGAGCAAATCTGTGTTTCAAAAGGCCGTCTGCCTCATCCTAGACCTGACAATACAGTCTGAATGTCTTGATAAAACGTGCAACTTTCAATGCTAAAAATACAAACACTTTTACAAGACTTAAGAATCTTGATGACTTTCCTGAACAAACCACTCAATTGCTTTTCTCCCATTCACCTCTAAACCATGCGGATGCCATCTTGGAATCATTACAGCACAGTTCGCCTTGACAAGCCTCTAAAGAAAGGGAATTCGGAAATTCCTGGTCGATCAATTCATCAGGTCCACTTAAAGAGTCTCATTAGGAATCTGACCACCCGATTTTCTCTGAAGGTCCGAGACGCCTTCTCCCATTGGCTGTCCTCCTTCCACAGTCCCCGCCTCTTCCTCTCAGCGCTGACCTCTGATTGGAGGAGCCGTTTGTGGAGGCGCCAGTATAGCCGTGACTGAGGAGGAAGTCCCCAGACAGGAACTGTGCGGGCGAGTCCCAGCTTCAGCAGCTCCTCGTTCACACTCCTGGCCCACACTGACCCCTGGTGGACAGGAAGGGAATTGCGAGGTTGTCACAAGGAGGAAATATTCACAGGTTTACTACTGTACTAACTTCTGTACTGTGTAGAGCAGAGGCACAGGTTTGTTTTCAAATGTGGATGGGACAGTGTTTATATTTTGGGGGGTTTGAGGGGGAAAGATTTACTGTTTACAAAAAGTATGTATAATGAAACCTATGTCCCTTCTGTATAGAACTGGGAAACCTGGGAAAAGGTGATTAATAATACTAATGTGCTAATTTACACTTTTATCCAAAGTGATGTACTGGGGATATTTGAACCTGTGACTCTTGACCTGCTGTTGGACATCCTATCACAGGCGTATTCAACCCTGCTCCTGGACAGATACCTGCCTGTAGGCTTTTGCTCCTACACGCACCTGATTCTGACTAGCTGGTTCATCAGGTAACTAGTGTTGAGTCAGGTCAAATATGTCTGATTGGAGCATCAGGCAGCTCCAGGATCACCTGATCCACCACCTACTGTGCTGAGAGACACTAAACAGTGCAGAGTCTCCTGGTCCCTGCTGAGGAGCCTCAGCCAGACCACCTGGGTGGGGCTCAGGTTCTCCTCCATCCACAGCCTGGCCTCTGGGGTTAGCTCCACCCCTGCCAGATGCACCGCCAGCCGCGACGAACACACACCTGTGGGCAGAGAAGACATGAGGCAAGGCTACAGTGCCTCGGCTCGAACTGTGAGGAAGAAGACATGAGGCAGGGCTACAGAGCCTCAGCTCGAACTGTGAGGAAGAAGACATGAGGCAGGGCTACAGAGCCTCAGCTCGAACTGTGAGGAAGAAGACATGAGGCAGGGCTACAGTGCCTCAGCTCGAACTGTGAGGAAGAACACATGAGGCAGGGCTACAGTGCCTCAGCTCGAACTGTGAGGAAGAACACATGAGGCAGGGCTACAGTGCCTCAGCTCGAACTGTGAGGAAGCAACACACACGCAGACACACACACACGCAGACACACACGCATACACAAACACATAATGCAAATAAAGCATTATAGGGCTAAATAGATGATAGTATGTACGTATAAGCATTTATTTACAGGATGCTTATTACCAAAGAAACGTCTGTATTTGGCCTCTTGATTTGCAGTCAAACAGCACACCAAGTGGTCACAGGTTCAATTCCCCACAGGGAAAAAGTGAGTACAAGCACCTGCAGTGGTCCCAATGTCCACATGGCAACAGGAAAACAACAGAAGAAGAGATGGAATTGTAGAGTGGTTTGATCCACCTAACTGGATAGCAACTCTGGGACTGAATCCCCTAGTTTAAGCGCGGGGCACGGATTTCCACATAATGCAGTTTAAGTGCACGCTTCAAAACCTGAATTTAATAGCACTGTAGCTATATCATGTCATCCCTAACAGGCTTTGACCAGGAATCCAAGCCTGGAAACGAAAATTAAACACCAGCGGGGGAAAAGCGCAGGCGAAGGGCGAAATGTGCCGTCTATAGGGAGGGAACACTTATTGGATAAACCACAACAGACAGTTTTCGGTCAACCTGACAACGATCACTGCGCCACAATGCCACGCCCTCAGATTAAGGGTAAATTAGATTGTTATCCTTTTAAACAAATTGAAGGAAGAAAATACTATCCAATAAGATCAACGTAGTCCGACAGATTGTAATATAATAATAACACAGTCCTAAAGTCAAAGTTGAATTCTCTACACGCTCACTCTCATGCCAACTATCTTTAACACAGACACACACACTCTTCTCTTACGTCTGGTCAGCAGTGTGGAGAGGAGAGGGACGTGGATTGGGATGTGTTCCACTTCCAGACCTTTCTCAGTGATGGACTTTACTCTCCCTCGGAGACTGACATTCTGCTCGATAAAGTGAGCTGGGATCTCAGAAACGGAGTTAAACTTAGTGATCTGAGAAAAAAGAAATGAAAGATAAATACAGAATTAAAATAGGCACAGTACTCTGTCGTCCTAAATAACAATAATTGCATTAAACAGAGTGTCGCTGTCCCAATTGTTGCGCCAGTATAGCACTGTTTCACTAGTATGAGGCGTTAACAAGTACTTACTAATTTGATACTTCTAGATATTACAATAAGACCTGCGATAGCGAGCACAGCGCTGGTTTTCTGTTGAAACATGAAGCACAAAAGTGGCTACAGTCATGGCAGACCTTAATGTAATGTCACAACCACCACCACAAGTTCAGACTTCAATTTAATATCAGAAGTTTCAGTCCATACCCGGACAATATTCAAATGATCATCAGCAAATTTAGATACAACTGAAACGATGTTATATGCTTCCTTTGGATTCTCCAGGCGAGTCTCCGGCATGTTGAATTGTTGACATTTTATAAAGACGACACTTTAGCTCCGCCCACCTGTGACGTAGTTCTTAAAGCGCTAGAACAACTCTTTTGGCTCAAAGAAGCAAACAAGGAATTAAAACCATCCACATTCAAATTTAGCGTTAATTCCACATTTGAATTCACTCTATTTCCACTCTATTTATCTCTCTCAAAACACATACACACAAATCTTACTGCATTTATCACTGTTGTCAAAAAGCTATTTATATTGTTTAATTTATTTTATGTCAAAAAGACAAATTGGACCGCAATCCATGACATGGAAATTAAAATAAAGGTACTTCTACTTTTCTAACATGTGAATTATAAAGGAGTTTTAATACACCAAAGAATAGCAGCTGGTATAGACATGCATTAAGACATCATTATCAAAGAAAATCTATATCGTTATGACTTGTGGAACGGTCGCATGACTGATCAAATCAGTAAACTCAGCTCCAAGACATCTACAGTGACGCCTCCACTCACAATACCACTAATTGGCCAATGGGAGCTCGGAGGCAGAGGTGTCCTCCTGTCCGCCATTAAAGAATTCAATCCATGAATTCAAATGGAACCTACAGGACCCAAGAATGAGTTAGCGACAGCTAATACGTAGCAGGCTTTTAACGCTGAATAGACATATCAGCATCGTTGTTTTATCGATTTTTTATCACTTTTAACGATTTTCGTCTGATTCCCGTGGTAATAGGTTATAGAATAGTGGCGTGGCTAACTGTTTTGTGTAGTCTTTGGTATGTTAGCTTGATAGCTAGCTAGTTAGCTAAAGTTAGCTGTCTAGCTAACATTAGCTGAGCGATCAGGGGGAGGGGAGAGTTCCTCTGCTCCGAAATGGTGTTAGCTAACGCTAGCTTGAGTGACTTTTAGCTTTCTTGTGTTCGAGGTGGAGATTATATTGCAGCTATTTCTGTTCATGTAAACGTACTGTTAGACAGCACTATTTATATGTAGCTAGCCCAAAGACAGACAATAGATTATAAGTTAGGTTCAAACATTTGCTAGAGAGCTAGCCAAGCGTAAGCTAGTTAGCTAAAGCTAACGAGCAAACTAGGCTGTTCGCTACCTAGAGCTAATGCTACCTAGCCTTCAACCGGTTGCGTAAATAACTTGTTTGCTAGCTTATCCCATAGCCAACTTAGATGTGCTGAATGGTTTCCCTAGATACTTAGGTGTAGTTACCGTGGCCAAACTTTGCAAAATATTACTCTTCTTGCGGTGACTGAGACAATGGACTGTACATACACGCTTGTGTGAGAAGATGAGTTCATGTTTTGTACCAAACGGGGCTAGTTTGGAGGATTGCCACTCCAACCTATTTTGCTTGGTAAGACATCATTTTACCTTTAGCTAGCATGCTAGTCATGAGAGACCAGAAAGCCATTTTGGTCTGCCTGGCACATAAAGCTACTAGCTACACAGCTGACGGGAGGCGCAAGGCCTGCTGTGCTCGATTACAAGTTAGCTTGCAAACAGTTAGCTCCTTTGCATTTTATTTAATCGTTGTGTTATTTAATTGCATACAGCGAGTTTAAACGGTCAGATGTAATTTATCGTCATTCAAATGTTGTATTTACCCGTCAAATGAGCAAATGTAGGGAAACTGATCACTTCAACCCAGTTGATACGCGAGATTTATATTTTTTGACGTTTTTATGAGGTTCTGGGATTGTGTTGAGTTGTTAATATTCATACTTAATTGTTAATACAGACTAACTCTTAAAAGCGTTCCTTTGCTTTTAGTCCGAAGCGTACACCGGCAGTTATTTGCAACTTTTGATTTTAGTTAGCAGGTTGTTGACCAACTTTTCGGCCTGCGGAATCACATGAGTCAGCCTGCATTATTCTTTTGGAACATCGGTGCATTTTTTTGAAGAGTTGATCTGCTTTAGCGACATTATATACACCGTTTTGCAACTATCACTTTAATTCACCTTAGACCTATTTTACGAAATGCGTTAGATGACACGGGTTTACAAATGGAGAAGAACAAAACAACAGTGTTGATAGTAGTAGTAGCAGCTACTCATTTGTTGACCCAACCACTTTCTACACCATTTACTCACAGGAGTAGCTCATGTATGTGACTTCACTGAGAAGTTGAATGAAGGCATGGCTGTTGTTGTTTTTAATAAACGGTCACATGACGTTATAAATGCTATAGAACTTGATCAACTGACAAGTCAAAGCGTGATTTCTCTACTCGTTAGGCTGAGTTGTTAAAGTATTGCCTATATATCGCACACCTTACCTCTCTCTCGTCTAATCCTTGTTTCCCTCTTCTCCCTCTCTCCCCTTGTCCCTCCCTCTCCTCCCTCTCTCCCCTTGTCCTTCCCTCTCCTCCCTCTCTCCCCTTGTCCCTCCCTCTCCTCCTTCTCATCTCTCGCTTCTCCTCTTCCTCAGGCTGACCTGACTGGGATTAAATGGCGGCGTTTCGTGTGGCAGGGGCCCACCTCGTCCCCCATCCTGTTCCCGGTGACGGAGGAAGACCCCATCCTGTGCAGCTTCAGCCGCTGCCTGGCGGCCGATGTGCTGAGCGTGTGGCGACGGCACCACAGCCCCGGACGCCGCGAGCTCTGGCTCTTCTGGTGGGGAGACGACCCTAGCTTCGCTGAGCTCATCCACCACGAGCTCTCCAGTAAGGGCCCTGCACACACGGAATACACACACGCTGAATACTCTTACAGACACGCATGCATCTACACACACATGCTCACCTGCACACACACAAACCCTGACGCACAGTTGATGTTGCAGTGGATGCACCTGGTCTGAATCTCCCCTCTCTCCCATCTCTCCTCTCTCCTTCCACCCCAGGTGAGGAGGATGGGGAGTGGGAGAGCGGTCTGTCATACGAGTGTCGCACGCTCCTCTTCAAGGCCATCCACAACCTGCTGGAGCGCTGCTTGGTGATGCGCAGCCTGGTGCGGGTGGGCCGCTGGTTCGTCAGGCCCTACGAGAAGGACGAGAAGCCCATCAACAAGAGGTACGTGGTGGTTTGTTTGTTTTTGTGTACGCAGTTTTGCAAACGCTGCGTCAGAGTTGAAGATGTTGGTTTTCAGGGCCAGAGAGAGAGAGAGAGAGAGAGAGCAAAAACTGAGTTGCACTATTTAAATGTTATCAAGATTGATGTGCGGTGAGCCTGGGTTCCCAGGTGAAAAGTTTTGCAAGCTCACTAACAACCACACGTATAAGGATGTCCTGAAGGGAAGTTCATAGCTGGGTTGTTACTCTACTGTGTGTGTGTCCTGCTGTAGGACTCTGCTAGGCTCATTATAGCTCAACCCCTGTTGTCTGGAGAGTCCAACAGGGCAGTCTGGACGGTCACTTGAAGCTTTGCTCGTGTGTGTGTGTGAGAGGATGTGTGTGTGTGTGTGAGAGGATGTGTGTGTGTGTGAGAGGGTGTGTGTGTGAGAGGGTGTGTGTGTGAGGGTGTGTGTTTCAGGGCTGGAAGTTTGTAGTGGTTGTTAGTGGTGCAGGAGCGTGAGAACAGGTCTTCAGTCTGGGAGTTCAGGGGAAAGTCTACTAGTGTTAGTGCTGCTTTCTAGCAGGCAAGACACCAGGCATTCAGCTGTCGCCTGTTCTGTCTCTCTCGCTCTCTCTCTCGCTCTCTCATTCGCTCTCTCTCTCTCTCTCTCATATCTGTCTCCCCCCTTTCTCTGTCTCCTACTCTCTTCCCGTCTGTGTGATAAACAGGGCTGTCTTTGGACAATGCTGAGTCTGCACTGTGGTTTTACACCAACCATGTCAACAGGAACTATTTTAGTACATTTCCCCCGCTTGGCTGTGCAGTGCCAGTGCAGGAAACGGCCGACTAGTTTCAACTCGTCAAGGCTATTATAATCCAGGTTATTTTAGCGTTTTGAGCCTATTTGGGGGAACTTGGTCCAGTCTGAGTGGAGTTTGAGGGGGTCAGGTTTCGGGGCGCCGCTAGCTTCCTCTGTGGCCTAAATCACAGGTCTCTAGTCGTTCTGTGTGTTTGGCTCAGAGCAAGCAGCCATTATGACCTGGAAGCACTTTTTTATTTGGTTTCACAGCCTAGATCAAAGTGCACTCGCTGCAGTTATGCTAGGAATGAGGCCTCCCCTCTTCTCTCCCCCCTTACTCCCCTCCCCCTTCTGACTCATACTAAACTTTCTCCGTGCGGAAGGACGGTTGAGGCTGTTGCCGCGGTAACGACTCTGTAGTTTTTCTCGTGAGTTCGTGACCCCCCCCCCCCCTTCTACCCCAACAAGCGTTACAAACACCCTCTCTAGTTTGTTGTTGTTGCTAAAGGGCTGTGTTGCTAAGGGGCTGTGTTGCTAAGGGGCTGTGTTGCTAAGGGGCTGTGTTGCTAAGGGGCTGTGTTGCTAAGGGGCTGTGTTGTCCCGGCAGTGAGCACCTGTCCTGCTCCTTCACCTTCTTCCTACACGGAGACAGCAACGTGTGCACCAGCGTGGAGATCGCCCAGCACCAGCCCCTGCAGAGGCTGGCCGAGGAGCACCTCAGTCTGGCCCAGCAGACCTCCAGCCCTCTGCAAGGTGGGTCCCCCCTAACCCTGTCCCCCCTAACCCTGTCCCCCCTAACCCTGTCCCCCCTAACCCTGTCCCCCCTAACCCTGTCCCCCCTAACCCTGTCCCCCCTAACCCTGTCCCCCCTAACCCTGTCCCCCCTAACCCTGTCTCCCCTAACCCTGTCTCCCCTAACCCTGTCTCCCCTAACCCTGTCCCCCCTAACCCTGTCCCCCCTAACCCTGTCCCCCCTAACCCTGTCCCCCCTAACCCTGTCCCCCCTAACCCTGTCCCCCCTAACCCTGTCCCTCGTCCTGACCCCCCCCACCCAAATGTATATATTTTTTTACCAATAAATATAACCAACCACAAGACTCTAAGCTCCGGTGCATCTCCGCAGTGATCCTGAGTCCGTACGGCCTGAATGGCAGCCTGACGGGACAGTCCTTCAAGATGTCCGACCCCCCCACCCAGAAGCTGATGGAGGAGTGGCGTCAGTTCTACCCCGTCACGCCGCGCGCCGCACAGCGCCCCGATGACAGCATGGAGGAGGGCGACTGGGAAGACGACTCTCTGGCCGCTGTGGAGGTCCTCGTGGGTAAGAGAGGGGGGCGGGGCCTCGTGGGTAAGAGGGGGGGGGGGGGTCTCGTGGGTAAGAGAGGGGGGTGGGGTCTTGTGGGTAAGAGGGGGGGGGGGCTTGTGGGTAAGAGGGGGCGGGGTCTCGTGGGTAAGAGAGGGGGGCGGGGTCTTGTGGGTAAGAGGGGGGGGGGCCTTGTGGGTAAGAGAGGGGGGCGTGGCCAGGGCGGGTGGTGGTGGTGGTGGTGATGATGATGCTGTTACTTAGCAGGTGGGTGTGGGGTTTCTTGATTGTGGGTGATGATGGTGATACTAATAGTGATGGTTATAATTATTGTGGGTGGTGATGGTGTACTAATGGTGATGATGATGATGAGGGTGTGTGTGCTGACCGATGGTGTGTGTGTGGTTCCAGCGGGGGTGAGGATGGTGTACCCAGCCTGCCTGGTGCTGGTGCCCCAGGCGGAGCTCCCTTCCCTGGGCTCGCAGGGCGCAGTGCCAGCCTCCTCCAGCATGGCTGGAGCTCAGCAGGGCCTGGCCGGCACCAGAGACCCCGCCATGTCCTCCGTCACCCTCACCCCCCCTACCTCCCCCGAGGAGGCCCAGAGAGGTACACGCGCACACACACACAGACACACAGACACGCACACACAAGACATAGATATTCATTTAAGCATGTGTGAGCGCAACATACCACAATACTATGTCATAAAGATGCCGCCAGACTAGATTCCTATTCAGACAGGTTTTCCTCCTCTTAAACATACACTAACTTCCTTCTCTCCCTCTCTCTTTCCGTATCTCTGTATCTCCCTCTCCTCCTCCCCCTCCAGACTCCCAGTCGTGCCAGCGCTGGCTGAAGCTGGCCTGCTCCTCCGAGAGCGGGGGCTCGCAGGACGGGGGGCTCCACGGGGGCCGACTCCCTCGCAGGCTGGCCAGCCAGGTGCTGGAGGGGGTGTGGCAGGAGTGCAACAGCAACAGAGCCCAGAGCAAGTGAGTTCTGACCTCTAGTTCAGACATGGGCTGACCTCTGACCCTGCGACCCTTCTGCCAGACAATCACCTAGCTTCATGTAGGAGTTTAAACATGCATGCTCCATGTAAACGTGGAGCTCTAGAATCCGAACGCGGGTAGCTTGCTCCTCAGTGTGGTGGGTGACAGGCTGAATAACGTCACTGTCGTGTTGTTCCCCTCCAGGAGGAAGTTCTCCACTCTGACAAACGGAGGCTGTGAGGACGAGGCTGACAGGACGGACATGTGGGACTTTGTGGAGGCGTCACAGAGGACGCTCTGCAGCTGCACGAGGTACGCTGCTCGCACCAGCATCCAGGCCGGACCAATGCTGTCTAGGAACTCTTCACATCCAAGGAGAAATGTTTTAATGATGTGTGTGTTTGTCTTCTGTCCCCCCTTTATCCACACACACACACACACACACACACACACACACACACACACACACACACACACACACACCAGGCACAAGAACCAGAAGCAGCGTGCAGGCAGCGTCTCAGGCCACCCCCCCTCTGCCGGCCAGCCCCCCCAGCCCGCCCCCAAGCACAAGCAGGGGGAGAAGCCCGACAAGGGGGACAAGCAGCAGAAGAGACCCCAGACCCCCTTCCACCACCGCAGCCTGGCGAGCGAGGAGCCCGGCCCGGAGCCCCAGCCCCAAAGGGTGTGCCTGCGAGCCCAGGAGGAGGGCCCCTACCCCAGCCTGCACCACGTGGACGCAGCCCTCCCCAAAGCCCCCACGCTCCACGCCCACGGTCCCCCCGCCGACCTGGCCGGCTCCCCCCAGCCGCCCCCCCTCAGCCCCCACCTGTCGGAGAGAGGGGGAGGGGAAGACCCGGGCCCTGGGAAGAGCTCCTCCACCCCCACACACCAACACTTCTACCCCCCTTCCTCCGAGCCATGCCTGCTGCCTCAGAAGGCCCAGTCGGAGGAGCCTTCCCTGGGGCCGCTGCCCCTGCCCTTCCCCCCGGCCTACCCGGAGCCCCTGGAGCCCACCGCCTATGTGGGCTCGGCCATCAACCCCAACGAGGACACAGCCCACAACCCCTGGAAGTACTTCAACCTGCCCCGCAAGAAGCCCTCCAGCTTCCACACCCCCCAGCTTCCCCGGGACAAGCTGAGGGAGGACTCTGGAGGGGGGATGGACGCCGTGGGGATGGACGCCGTGGTGTCCGTCACAGAGTGAGTCTCCAGCTGGTGCACGCCTGCTGTTAGCCAGGACCCTCCATCACCTAACCCTAACCCTGCTGTTAGCCAGGACCCTCCATCACCAAACCCTAACCCTGCTGTTAGCCATGACCCTCCATCACCAAACCCTAACCCTGCTGTTAACCAGGACCCTCCATCACCAAACCCTAACCCTGCTGTTAGCCAGGACCCTCCATCACCAAACCCTAACCCTGCTGTTAGCCAGGACCCTCCATCACCAAACCCTAACCCTGCTGTTAGCCAGGACCCTCCATCACCAAACCCTAACCCTGCTGTTAGCCAGGACCCTCCATCACCAAACCCTAACCCTGCTGTTAGCCAGGACCCTCCATCACCTAACCCTAACCCTGCTGTTAGCCAGGACCCTCCATCACCAAACCCTAACCCTGCTGTTAGCCAGGACCCTCCATCACCAAACCCTAACCCTGCTGTTAGCCAGGACCCTCCATCACCAAACCCTAACCCTGCTGTTAGCCTGGACCCTCCATCACCAAACCCTAACCCTGCTGTTAGCCAGGACCCTCCATCACCAAACCCTAACCCTGCTGTTAGCCTGGACCCTCCATCGCCTAACCCTAACCCTGCTTTTAGCCAGGACCTTCCATCACCAAACCCTAACCCTGCTGTTAGCCAGGACCCTTTATCACCAAACCCTAACCCTGCTGTTAGCCAGGACCCTCCATCACCAAACCCTAACCCTGCTGTTAGCCAGGACCCTCCATCGCCTAACCCTAACCCTGCTGTTAGCCAGGACCCTCCATCACCAAACCCTAACCCTGCTGTTAGCCAGGACCCTCCATCACCAAACCCTAACCCTGCTGTTAGCCAGGACCCTCCATCACCTAACCCTAACCCTGCTGTTAGCCAGGACCCTCCATCACCAAACCCTAACCCTGCTGTTAGCCAGGACCCTCCACCACCAAACCCTAACCCTGCTGTTAGCCAGGACCCTCCATCACCAAACCCTAACCCTGCTGTTAGCCAGGACCCTCCATCACCAAACCCTAACCCTGCTGTTAGCCAGGACCCTCCATCACCAAACCCTAACCCTGCTGTTAGCCAGGACCCTCCATCACCAAACCCTAACCCTGCTGTTAGCCAGGACCCTCCATCACCAAACCCTAACCCTGCTGTTAGCCAGGACCCTCCCTCACCAAACCCTAACCCTGCTGTTAGCCAGGACCCTCCATCACCAAACCCTAACCCTGCTGTTAGCCAGGACCCTCCATCACCAAACCCTAACCCTTCCATCGCCTAACCCTAACCCTTCCATCCATGTTGTTCCCCCTCTGATCCTGTGGCTGTCCTCCCCCAGGTTGATGTCGGGGTCGGGGCACCTGCTGAAGGTGTCCCAGGAGCTGGTGAGGACGTACACCCAGCGCAGGAACGGCCACCTGGGGGCGGCCATGACGGGCGAGGAGCAGGACGGGGAGGCCGACCCCTACGCCTTCAGGGAGGGAGACGAGGAGTTCACCTTCTCAGGGAAGAAGGACAAGGCTGGCGGGGAGAGAGAAGTGGGAGAGAAACACAAGGTGGGTGGAAATGGTTAGACCATGCGCACACACACGAACACACACACACACATGTAGAGAACACACACACACATGTAGAGAACACACACACGCGCACACACACGTAGAGAATGCGCTTGTCCGTGTGTTAAGTGGGGCCTGATTTAAAACCATTGCAGGAAGTGAAAAGTGTCCTCTAGTCCTTATTTAGAGCACAAGATGTTTGAGGGTGTGTACTTGGAGAGTAACAAGCGTGTCTTTCTCCTGCAGGGGGATGATGGAAACAGCTCCACTGACGGTACAGACGGCTTTCTCTTTTTTACCAAAGTAACAGGAGTCGGTTGATAATTAGTTGTAGTTTATAAGAGACATTTAAATTGATAGAACTTCCTTCTTCCTTCCTCGCTCTCCTCCCCCTCTCTCTCTTTCCTCCTCTCCTCCTTCTCCCCTCTCTCTCTTTCCCCTTCTCCTCTTTCTCGTTTTCCTCACTTCCCCCACCCCGTGTGTGCGTGTGCGTGTGTGTGTGTGCAGATGGCCAGGGCTCAGGCACCAAGCCAGTCCCCTCCACCAGCCTCTTCCATGAAGAAGCCGACCTGGCAGTGTCCTTCAACGACCTGGACAACATCTTCAACTCTGACGAGGACGAACTAGCGGTTAGCTCTCTATCTATGTCTGTCTGTCTCTCTCCATCTGTCCCCCTCTCTCTGTAGTTAGAACCTGTGTCTTTCTGTGGTCAAGTTTGGATGTGGTTGTGGTCAGGGTTAGGTGTGTGTGGTCAGGTTGTGGTCATGGTCAGAGCTGGTCTGTGTGTTTTCCAGCCGGGGTCTCGGAGAGCAGCAGCTGGAGCAGAGGAGAAGAAACCAGGAGCTCTGGACGCTCTGTCAAGCATCAGTAAGTATCACTCCCCGACACTGACACTGGCTCCCACTGCAGCTTCCCAGCAGATAGCTGACCTCTTCTCTTTCCTCCCCCTCCTCCTCCAGGCTCTGCAGACCTGCACCAGATGTTCCCCACGCCCCCCTCCCTGGAGCAGCACATCATGGGCTACTCTCCCATGAACCCGGGGGGGAAGGAGTACGGGGCGGTGGAGGGCGGGGCTGGCCTCACCCTGGTGGATGGGAGCCAGCTCAGTGCCCTCTACAGGATGGAGGTGGAGGAGGGCTTCTGCAGCCCCAAGCCCTCTGAGCTCAAGGTACACACACACGCTAACACACACACACACGCTAACACACACACACACACGCTAACACACACACACACACGCTAACACACACACACACACGCTAACACACACACACACGCTAACACACACACACATACAGTGGAGTGTCTCTGAATACTGTGGTCTGTAAACAATGTTTAGAGACGTCTGGTATTTCAGTGAGAGCTTGAGCGTTCTGGGGGGAAACAAGCCACCTGTGTTTTTATCTCAACACAGATGAGGATGGCTATCGTGTCTTACACTGGTGCTCTCCTCTCTTCCTCTCCTGCGCCTCCCTCTACCCTGCCTCACCTCACTCCTCTCCTGCTCCCACACTCCTCCTCCCCTACAGGACTTCTCCTTCGTGTTCAAGGCGGAGGCCTGCCCCCCCTTCACTGGCTGCTCCATGTTCGCCCCCCTAAAGAGCCTCCCCAGTCAGTGCCTGCTGCCTGTCCGCCTGCCAGAGGAGTGCGTGTACACGCCCAGCTGGACCCTGGGCAAGCTGGAGCTCATGGCCTCCGCGCCCCCCCTCACCCTCCTCACCAAAGACAGGTAAACCCCTCTGGAGTGCTGGCTGACTGGCCTAGCTTTAATGTGTCTTCTAAACTACTTTAGTGCCTGTTGGCAGGGTTAGGGTTGTATGTGTGTATTTCTCAGACTATAATGGGTCTGGGATTTGGGCTATAGTCAGAGATGGGAAGTAGCAAAGTACTTCACTTACTTTCACTCCTTACATTTTTTACACTTCTGTACTTTCTACTTATTACATTTTAAAGCCAGGCTCATTTAGTTTTAGTCTGTATGATCTGGCATGAACAATATAATTTTTTTGTCATTTCGAGATTTTTCAATTCCTGGTGATCACGCACAACAAATGGAAGCTAGTCTACGCTATGGAGCAAGGCAGAAAGCAGCATCAAAAAAGATATAATTATTATAAAAAATAAGTATGTTTAGTTTAGCCTGTAATCTATTGTGCTCTGCTGTCATCTACTGCTATAGGCTTGTCTGTTCTCTCCTTTCACTTTTTTTTTTTTTTTTTTTTTTTTTTCTGGAAAGTGTTGAGGGGTAGAATTTTATTTTCCTGAAACTTTGAGCTTATTTTTTTGTGAAAAAGTTATATATCTAGTTTTGGACTACGGTTGGGCTGTGATTTTGACTGATGTTTTTCTTGTTGTTGCAGCCCCAGTGTGGAGCCTGACTACAGCCAGAGCTACACTCCTCAGACACACACGCCCTTCCTGTCCAACAGCGCCCCGCCCAGCAACGCCGGTATCCTGCCCTCCCCCGCCACGCCCCGCTTCTCCGCACCCACCCCCCGCACCCCTCGCACGCCCCGCACCCCCCGCGGCCCTGCCAGCGTCCAGGGCTCCCTGAAGTACGACAACCCCGACCTCTACTCCCCGGCCTCCACCCCCTCCACCTGCCGGCCTCTCAGCTCCGTGGAGCCGGCCACCGTGTCCTCCATTCCAGAGGCCCACAGCCTCTACGTCACCCTCATCCTCTCCGAGTCGGTCATGAACCTCTTCAAGGACTGCAACTTCGACAGCTGCTGTGTGTGCGTGTGCAACATGAACATCCGCGGCGCCGACGTGGGCGTGTACCTGAGCGATGACGGCGAGGCTCAGTACCCCTGCACCTGCGGCTTCAGCGCCGTCGCCAACCGGCGCCACGGCCAGTCAGCCGGCCTGTTCCTGGAGGACGAGCTGGACGTGGTGGGCCGAGGCTCAGAGGCCGGCCGCGACACGGAGAGGAGATACGAGGAGAGGCGGGCGGGGGGCGCGCTCCGCGGGGGGCTTCTGAAGGAGCACCCCCCAGACGAGCTGATCCTGCTGCTGCAGGACCAGTGCACTAACCCCTTCGTCCCCATGGTGGCCGGCGGGGCCCCCAGCCCGGGCCCAGGGCCCAGGCCCTTCCTCAGGGTGGGGGAGAGAGACTGCTACAACGACTGCTACATGGCCCTGGAGCACGGGAGGCAGTTCATGGATAACATGTCTGGGGGCAAGGTGGACGAGGCTCTGGTCAAGAGCACCTGTCTGCACCCCTGGCCCCAACGCAAAGGTGAGGAACACCCTGCTGGACCTGGGACAGGGGCAGAATCCTCTCTGTCACCTGTCTGTCTTTGTCTCACTGCCTCTCACACACGTGACCTTTCTGTCAACTCAGTCTTACTACTTTCAGGAGGAACCTCCTCATCTGTGTGGATGCCAGTTAATGTGTGTTTGACTCTCTCTCCACCTCTCTCTCCCTCAATCTCTCTCCATCTCTCTCCCTCCATCTCTCTCTCTCCCTCCATCTCTCTCTCTCCCTCTCTCTGCCCCCCCCCCCCCCCCCCCCCCCAGCTGCAGATGTGAGTGCCCTGTTCTCGGGGGACGTGCTGCGGGTGCTGCTGTCGCTCCAGCCCGTGCTGCAGGACGCCATCCAGAAGAAGCGCAGCGTGCGCTCCTGGGGCGTGCAGGGCCCGCTCACCTGGCAGCAGTTCCACAAGATGGCCGGTCGGGGCTCCTACGGTAAACACCCGCCAACGGCCAAGTGCCGTTCTGGTGCCATATGTTCTGCACCTGCCTGGTTTATCAAGGATGTGTGATCCTACGGGGACCGTAGACTGGGGTCCACACCTGACATGAGTTAACCTGTGCTAGGGACCACACCTGACATGAGTTAACCTGTGCTAGGGACCACACCTGACATGAGTTAACCTGTGCTAGGGACCACACCTGACATGAGTTAACCTGTGCTAGGGACCACACCTGACATGAGTTAACCTGTGCTAGGGACCACACCTGACATGAGCTGACCTGTGCTAGGGATCCACGCATCATGAGTCAGTCATTTTAGGAGTGTATATTTACGTAGACAAAAATACTAGAATGTCACCAGACATTAGATCTGTGTTAGGAAGAAGTACCCACCTCTGCTGCCTCTTCAACATAAAGGCTCACAGAGCGTGAAGGAATCCAACATTTAACAGTAAAACAACTGCCTTAAGATGCCAAACAAGGTTTAACCCGGAAAGAGAAGCAGCTCCACTTCTGTCCCCGATCTGACGACCCCTGACCCCCTGACCCCCAGGCACGGACGAGTCTCCGGAGCCGCTGCCCATCCCCACCTTCCTGGTGGGCTACGAGTACGACTTTGTGGTGCTGTCCCCGTTTGGCCTGCCCTACTGGGAGAAGCTGCTGCTGGAGCCGTTTGGCTCCCAGAGGGACGTGGGCTATGTGGTCCTCTGCCCCGACAACGAGGCCCTGCTCCATGGAGCCAAGACCTTCTTCAGGGACCTGTCGGCCGTCTACGAGGTGAGTGAGCTCTCCTGCTCTCTCACACATGCACACACAAACACACTCCTAGGAGCTCTCTCTCACTCCTGCTCTCACACACACCTGCACACACACACACTCTCCTGCACACGCCTTCTCTCCTCCTCCCTGTCCTGTCTGGTCCGCCTGGGCCTGGCCTGACCTTAACCCTGACCTGACCTTAACCCTGACCTGACCCTCCCTGTGTGCAGGCCTGCCAGCTGGGGCAACATCGGCCCATCTGCAGGGGCCACTCTGACGGCCTTCTGAAGGTGGGGGCCCGGGGCCTCTCAGACCAGCCTCTCAGCGACTGGCTGCTCAAGATGGCGGCCAGCAGCGGGGACAGCGAGGCCTTCAGCAGGATCAAGCTGTTCGCTCAAGTGTGCCGGCACGACCTCGGTAGGTCACCTCCTCCCCAAGAGGACAACCACAGGACCACAGTGGGAACCACAGTGGGAACCACAGTGGGAACCACAGTGGGAACCACAGTGGGAACCACAGTGGGAACCACAGTGGGAACCACAGTGGGAACCACAGTGGGAACCACAGTGGGAACCACAGTGGGAACCACAGTGGGAACCACAGTGGGAACCACAGTGGGAACCACAGTGGGAACCACAGTGGGAACCACAGTGGGAACCACAGTGGGAACCACAGTGGGAACCACAGTGGGAACCACAGTGGGAACCACAGTGGGAACCACAGTGGGAACCACAGTGGGAACCACAGTGGGAACCACATGATGTAGCCACAGTGCTGTAGTTGTGTTCTGGGATAAACCTTGTTTCATTGCTAGACTAGACTGTACCTGACCCTGTCAGACAGGAAGTGATGTCTGATGTTTTTCTTATCTTTCTCCTCTGCAGCTCCGTACCTGGCAGAGCAAACACTGGACGCCTCCCTGCTCACCCAGCGCAACCCTGCTCCTCCCCCCTCCTCCTCCCAGACCCCCGGCTCCACCACCCCCTCCTCCGCCCCCTCCAGCCAGCCTGCCCACGCCAGCAGTACCCCTCCCTCCTCCTCCGGCCTGCCCCCTGGCCCCCCTGGGGGCTTGGCGGGGATGCCTTCCTCCAAACCCAGCGGCTACACGGCCTTCGTCTCGGCGGGGCTCCAGGCCGGGGCCCCCCAGAACGGGCCCCAGGCTGCCGGGGCCCTGGGGGACAACGGGTCCACGGCCAGCCACCCTCAGCCTGCAGCAGAACCTCCTGAGAGGTAGGGGGGAGGGAGGGGTGAGAGAAGAGGGGAGGGTAGGACGAGAGATGTTAGCAGCACCGACACTGAAAGTAACTCAGTCTACAGTGGGAGAGCATGTTTCATGTCTGAATGTTTCATGTTAACACTCTCTCCCAGCACCATGGAGAGGGACAAGGTGGGCCGGCCGACGGAGGGCGAGTCTCACGGGGTCTCTTACCCCCCTGCTGTGGTGGTGTACATGGTGGACCCCTTCAGCTACGAGGACGAGACCAGCTCCAGCCTCAGCCTGGCTCTGCTGCTGTGCTACCTGGACATGCTGCAGGCCCTGCCCACTCAGCTCAGACACGCTGTGTCTGTGCAGGTACACACACACACACACACACTCTCTACCTGGACATGCTGCAGGCCCTGCCCACTCAGCTCAGACACGCTGTGTCTGTGCAGGTACACACACACACACACACACTCTCTACCTGGACATGCTGCAGGCCCTGCCCACTCAGCTCAGACATGCTGTGTCTGTGCAGGTACACACACACACACACACTCTCTACCTGGACATGCTGCAGGCCCTGCCCACTCAGCTCAGACATGCTGTGTCTGTGCAGGTACACACACACACTTTCTCTTCCCCCTTTCTCTTTCTTTCTTTTCTTTCCCTCTCTGTGTCTGTTTCAGTTTTTGCCTCAGTTAAAAGGATTAACTTAACTGTGTGTTCCAGATCATCCCGTGCCAGTACCTGCTGCAGCCGGTGCATAGCGAGGATCGGCAGCTGTACGTGCAGCATCTCAAGTCCCTGGCCTTCTCCGTGTTCACACAGGCCCGCCGCCCGCTGCCCGCATCCACCAACTTCAAGGCTCTGACGGGCTTTGGGCCGGGCCTGGCCATGGACCTGACCCTGAAAAGCCCTGAGGTACGCCACCACCCCCAGCCACAGGGGGAGCTCTCCTCCAGTCTGACACGCACGCTCACTTTTCCATTTGATTCTGTTTGTTTTTATACACGGCAACATACACATTGTTACAGGTGCTTGTAGTTCAGGAGATGAAGCAGTATAACACAAATGTAGTTTAGTGGTAGTTACGTTATAGACATGCTCTACCCCTTCACCTACGGGGTTTCCCTCAGGAGTCATGGCGTGTTGGAACTGTTGCACGTCAGTGACCCTGACCTCTAACCTTTGCCCTCTGACTGGAGCAGCGTCCGGAGATAGTCCGTCTGTACACCCCTCCCTTCATCCTGGCGCCGGTGAAGGACAAGCAGACAGAGCTTGGCGAGACGTTCGGCGAGGCGGCGCAGAAGTACAACGTGCTGTTTGTGGCCTACTGCCTGTCACATGACCAGCGCTGGCTGCTGGCCTCCTGCACAGACCTGTACGGAGAGCTACTGGAGACCTGCGTCATCAGCATCGATGTTCCTAACAGGTACACACACGCACACACACACACACACAGGGGACCTGGGTCATCAGCATGGATGTTCCTAACACGTACACGCACGTGTTCAGTCACACACTCTGGGGAGCATCTTCTTATCATGGACGTCCCTAACATACACACACACAGTGTGGCTGCTGGTGGCCTACATACCATTGTGTTGTGGGTTCTGACTGTGTGTGTGTGTGTGTGTGTTCCAGGGCCCGCAGGAAAAAGGGCTCCGCCCGGCGGCTGAGCCTGCAGAAGCTGTGGGAGTGGTGTCTGGGCCTGGTGCAGGTGACATCACTGCCCTGGAGGGTGGTGATTGGACGCCTGGGCAGAATGGGCCACGGGGAGCTGCGAGGTATGTCGTCACGTGTGTGTGTATATAACGTGTGTGTGTCTCCAGACTGGAGCATGGTACTGTGTGTGTGTGTGTGTGTGTGTGTCTCCAGACTGGAGCATGGTGCTGAGTGTGTGTGTGTCTCCAGACTGGAGCATGGTGCTGAGTGTGTGTGTGTGTGTGTGTGTCTCCAGACTGGAGCATGGTGCTGAGCAGAAGGAACCTGCAGTCCCTCAGTAAGAGACTGAAGGACTCCTGCAGGATGTGCGGCATCTCCGCCGCCGACACTCCCAGCATCCTCAGCGCCTGCCTGGTCGCCATGGAGCCCCAGGGCTCATTCGTCATCATGCCAGGTTTGTCATCTCTCTGTCTGTCTCCCACACAGTGTTAACCTCTCTCGCTCTCTCTCTGTCTCTCTCTTCATCTCTCTGTCTCCCACACAGTGTTAACCTCTCTCGCTCTCTCTCTGTCTCTCTCTTCATCTCTCTGTCTCCCACAGTGTTAACCTCTCTCTGTCTAACAGTGTTAACCTCCCTCTCTCTCTCTGCAGACTCGGTGTCGACAGGCTCTGTGTTTGGCCGCAGCACCACCCTGAACATGCAGACGTCCCAGCTGAGCACACCCCAGGACACGTCCTGCACCCACATCCTGGTGTTCCCCACCTCCGCCCACTCCCAGCTCAACAGCACCACGGAGAACATCGACATTGCGTTCAACCCCATCAACCCTGGTACACACACACACACACACTGATCCTCACCCCCTGTTGTATGTGACCGCTGTGTCTCTCCCCCCACACACACACACCCTCACCCCCCTGTTGTGTGTCTCCTCAGATGGCTCTGATGGAATGGGCATCTTCGACCTGTTTGAGAACGACCTGGTGGACCCAGACCTCATCAACATCCTGCCCAGCTCCCCCACCCCCTCCCCTGGACACTCCCCAGGGGGGCATTACCACCAGGGGGGCGACGGAGGCAAGGTGAGCCCCCCCGCCTCCAGAAGTCTGGCTTCAGAAGGAGTCAGACACACACATCCTGTGGACTAGAATGGAATGCAATAGAATTAGTAGTCCCTACGAAACCAGAATGGGCCGGTGTAGAGGGGGGCCGGTGTAGAGCGACAGTGACTCTTGTCCTCCGCAGGGCCAGAGCACAGACAGGATGGAGTCCCATGAGGAAGTGCTGAACATCCTGCAGCAGCCCATGGCTCTGGGATACTTCATCTCCACCGCCAGCGCCGGGCCCCTGCCTGACTGGTTCTGGTCTTCCTGCCCTCAGGCTCAGAACCAGTGTCCCCTCTTCCTCAAGGTACACACACTCTCACACACACAAGTTCAACTTTTACGTTTATTTGCAGTTTGTAACGAGTACATTAGAATTCTTCGGTCCTTGACGTTTGCCTATTTGCCCATCTAAACCTGTAACAAGCAAGTCCTGTAATAAACGAGTGAGGTTACCTGGGTCAGGTCATCATGGATGCTGCAGTAGATGTTCTGATTGGTGGCTTTCTCTGATTGGTGGGTTTGTCTGCAGGCGTCGCTGCACCTGCACGTGTCTTCATCAGACGAGCTGCTCCACAGCAAGCACTCCCACCCCCTGGACTCCAACCACACCTCTGATGTCCTCAGGTACACCTCTCCCTCCCTCTCACATCCCCCTCTCTCCTCCCTCCCTCCTCTCCCTCCCTCTCACATCCCCCTCTCTCCTCCCTCCCTCCTCCCCCTCCCTCTCACATCCCCCTCTCTCCTCCCTCCTCCCCCTCCCTCTCACATCCCCCTCTCTCCTCCCTCCCTCAATCCTGGCTGTCATCTTCTCTCCTATTCCCTGTCAGCTACTCACTCCTCCTTCCTAGATCTGGATCTCCCTGGCTGTCGTTTTAGATGTGTCCTCCTAAATCAAATCTAATCTGTTTACTTGTACCCCCCCCACCCCACTCACACACACACACACACACACACACAACAGGTTTGTACTGGAGCAGTACAACGCCCTCTCCTGGCTGACGTGCAACCCTGCGACCCAGGACCGCCGCTCATGTCTCCCCGTCCACTTTGTGGTGCTCAACCAGCTATACAACTTCATCATGAACATGCTCTGAACCTCTGAACACAGCACTGAGGACCCGGCCTGCGCCGAAGACTCACCGAGGAACCACCAGGAGATAGAAGGAGGAGGAGGAGAAGGAAGCCTTAGAGATGTCATACCTTTATCAGGGACTACAGCTACTCTGGGAGTCGGGGGGTGTCAGACCCTTCCTGATTTATACATTCCTTGGAAGAGGGGGGGGGGGGGGGGGGCGGGGGCCTGCAGGCCCCTCCCACAGGTTATCACTGGAAGAGGAGGAGCCTGTCTGGAAGAGGAGGAGCCTGTCTGGAAGAGGAGGAGCCTGTCTGGAAGAGGAGGAGCCTGTCTGGAAGAGGAGGAGCCTGTCTGTCAATCAACCCAAAGCCACGAAGCCCGTTTGAACCTTTTGGATGATCAAGGGACTTTTCATAAAGGAGAATAAATTAAGTCTTTTTAACAACCTTAGATTTCAATCTATGACATTTTATCCTAATGAAATGCCTGCATATATATTATTTATTGTACGTTTTTAATTGTGTAATTTTTATTTCTTAATATCTTTTATATATCACAAATCTTAGAGGCTGTGTGTATAGCCATCTCACTGTAAATGAATTTGAGGTTGTTTTTTTGTTTTTTTTCCAAACGTCAGTCATTTTCACAAATTATGAAAAATCGACAAAACCTGCTCAAGTGAATTTTGCTGTAGATCGCTTTTAGAGTATACTTTTTTTTCAAAGGGTACATACCTTTATATTGCCACGATGTACAAATGAAGTAGTGTAGGGAGAGTGTGGATGTGTTTGAGAGCTGGCGACATGCAGGCTGGTTCCAGACACTGGGGCAGACAAGCAGAAGGTACAATGTCAGATTATATATTTTATATGACAGATTTAGAGAGAATGTGAGTGTGTGTGCGCGTGAGTGTGTATATATGTGTATATATAAATGTGTGCCGACACAAATGTTGCAGCCTCAGTTTTAGGAATAAAGTGTGTCTACCTATTGAAATGTTTTAAATTTGTATTTCCTTACAGTACAGGCAAAATTACAACAGAGACAAAACGATATTAGAATATAATACACAAAACTTGACCAACACAATTAAGACTTGACTGATTTATTTTCCAGTCTGGTTCTGATGGGGTTCCCGTGTAACCAAGTTGAACTGGTTTAACTTCATCTTTGTGATGCTGTCAGCTTTTCGGTGGCGCAGTTAGCAGAGACGCTAGGTTCAGTTCGTAGTGACTGCGTGCTGAATCCGAGGACGGTGGTTCGAATCCCTGAGTGGAAGTAAATAAGGAACATTTCTGACGAGTGACACCCAGTCCTTAAATGGTTGGTTGTTTTCGTTTTACTTTCTAAATGTTACACGTGTAGTACATATTTGATAAGCCGTTTTTAATATTAACGCTTGCTTTATTGTTGGCAAATTGTAAAATAGGTTGATGTAATTTTAGTTGGAGGGAAAGAGAACGAGCCTCGAGGGATGTAAGGCGCAGTTCGTAATCTTCACCGGCAAGTGGCGCCGCATACCCAACGTTCTCAACGCCATTACATCACCGGTGAAGAGAAGGATTTCAAACAGATCTATGATTTATCATTTGCTTCCACTACGTCTTCTACTGCTTCTGTAATCAGGGTGTGCTTATTTATACACGAAAAGATCATGCTGGTTTCAGAATAATGGCCAACGACAACTCAAGACTCCTTTCTGTGGACTGAAACTGAGAGAAGACTACGATTGTCCTTCACCTCTCCAGGGGTCAAACTGGTCAGCTGACTCACTGACATCCAATCCTACAAGGTCAGATGTGGCCCCGCCCCTTCGGAGTCCGCGAGTTATAAAACGACGAAAGTCCACTGCATTAATGTATGATTGTCCCAACTGTTATTTGCATAAATAGAGATGCTGGTATGCGCACAGGTCATAGAATGAGCAGTTTATAATACCCTGTCACGCAGCCTAACATGATTCATCATCACACAAAAACACCGCCTATTAGTAAGAAGTCCACAGCAGAACTTGCTCCCAAGTCCTGGTCGGGTTCAATAATAGATCACACCAAGCCGGTGGAGGCTGAATAATTGACAGGACTGCAATTTGTAGGAAAAAACACACTGGCGAGCACCCAGGTAAGACGTTGTCACCCTCGAGACTTCAGTGGGCAGAAGGCTTTTCAATTACACCAGGCACGTGGGCATGATGAGAATATGCCTATTATTGGTGTGTGTGTCTCGCTGAATGTTACGTAATCTTCAGAACCAAATGAAGAAATTGAGAACACGGCGCATATCACCAGAACAATAAAAAAAGCACATGCATGAACACGGACTACGGTGTTATCTGATTAATGAACATTATTTGTTCTGTAGCCTATGCTTTCTTCAGGATCAGTCTGGACTGATTCTTCATCCCTGTGACTACAAGTAACCTATTTCATAACAGCGAACCACGGATGAAAACGTTTAACGAGATGTCAGAATCGCGGGCGCGCTCTGAAAACGCCCTTGATGCCTGGATACTGTTGCTATGGTAATACTATGACAACGCCTTATCGTATCTCCATGGTGATGCTAGAAGCCTGGTGGGAAGGAGCTTGTTATTGATGGGCGGGCAGCGTTAATCCGTGGGTTTGTTTAGAAGCTAATTTACCGGAGATGTAACATAACTCAGACATAACAAACTCGGTAGGAACCGTTGAAAGGGTCAACTGTAGCGGTGTTATGCTCACTGTTAGAAAACATGATCCACAGACCATGTGAGATATTAAAAACTGTCAGCAAATAGAGCTACAGTTGCCAAGTCTGAATGTCAAGACGCTGAGACGAGTTTTAATCATTTACTCCAGGTAAACACGGCTTTGATGATGCACATTTTTGAAAACAGGCCTATTATGGTATGCATTCTAAGCAGGTCTCATCAAGGACGCCATTTGAAAGAGGTTAACTCTGGCTGCGTTGTCAATTTTTAAGTGCATAATCTTTGAAGGGTCTCTGTGAACCTTGTGCAAGCCCGAAATCAATTTATCTGGCCTTGAGCTATAATAGGAAACACAAGAGATCACAAACACATGCATTACTTTAGCCTAGCTACATCTTAGCATTTACATTCCAGAGCTTATCCAGAGCGACTTAGCGTAAGTACAGGGACATTCCCCACAGGCAAGTCGGGTGAAGTGCCTTGCCCAAGGACACAACGTCATTTGCATCACTGGAAATCGAACCGGCAACCTTATGATGGTTAGTCCGATTCCCTAACCACTCAGCCATCTGACCCCTCAGACATCTTAGCATTTGTATTCCTGTAGGCCTAGGCTACATGTCATTTTATAATAATAGCCTAGGGTTTGTAAGTGTATGCCTACTATGTACACCCTGCTGCGGACGTGATTACATTTGAAATTAAACATATTGTCACCAGAAAACTAGACAACCTCGGGCTATGAGCTGGATGGCTCTATAGTTTTGCTATCATAAACAAAACTGGTGCAGTTATTCACCCGTCCATCTGTCTGTCTCCATCTCTCTCTCTCTCTCTCTCTCTCTCTCTCTCTCTCTCTCTCTCCCTCCCCCTTATCTCACTCTCTCTCTCCCAGAGACACACCCGCTTTGGGAGAAAACAAGACCGTTTTTTTCTTTGTTTTGATTATTATTAATGTGAATACAAGACTAACCTTGAGCACACAACCTCGGGACCCGTCCCTTTAGCAATGTTGTAAAGAAACCCATGGTTGTACACTGATAAATCCATGGGTTTCTTTACAACATTGAGGCCTGTCTCTCTTTGTGACTGTTTAGCCGTAATAATAGGCTAATATGTGAATGTCATGTACGTTTTACCAACTAACAACATAAGTCATCTGTGACTACAACAACTTTCTTGCTCTGAAAGTTAATGCCGTTTTTGCAGCTATTCCCCTCCGTCAGAGTTTAACGGCCCCCATCCAGACAATACATCGTCACATTGGTACTTGGTCAGTAGAGCACTCTTCAATTACTGGACAGCCATTTGCAGAATGTGATTGATGCAGGGGTCTAAGTGAACAGAGCCTTGAGCTGTGACTCCCACACACACACTCACCCGCACACACGCACGCACGCACAAAGAGAAAGAGAGCGATGGATGAGGTTACTAAAATAAGAACGTAAGTACACTTATAGTCACAAAAGAGAGCAATGATTACTTTTCCCCCTCATATAAAATATCAGTGCCAATCCAGACAAGTTATTTCTACATGTAACACAAATGCTAAGACCTTTTCTGCTTCTCTCCGCTTCGCACATGAAATCACTGCCGTACAACATTTGTAGTTTTACTCAACACAAGCAGAGGACAGCTCGTTTTTTTTCTTCTTCTTCTTGGTGAGATGAGAGAGGGCGGGGTATAGTTTGCAGTGTGATTGCTATCTTCCTTGTCCATCTCTGGGTTGCAGCAGACAAATAGAGGGCTTTTTTTCTCCCAACGAACGATGGACATATTCTGCTCTCAAATCAATTTCAGCTCAGTAACCAGGTAAACCCGTGTCTCACGCGGGCTCCGCTGAGACCTCTGTTCAGACAGCGATATTGACATGTGCGAGGAGGTTCCGTGTTTTACGTTTTGGTGTGTTTTTCGTAGAATCTGAGGGATGGCCTCGCGGACCGGCCATTGGAATCGTCAACAGAGGTAGAGTGTCGTTTCACGCGCTCGCACAGCCGTCGATGTTGCTGGCGTCTGCACAATGAGCGTAGCTCTGCAAGACCTGCGGAACAACGTAGGTATCTGAAGGAATAGCGTATCCTAATTCCCCGATTCGAAATCGTCTCATATTTGCATTACCTACATAGAAAACACAGAGCATTGTGCCACATTGGATTTATTTGTGTTTTTTTAAGCAGCGTCCAACATCTGCCTTGTGATCATTTAGCAGAATTATTCTCTTACTGGCGTTTAATATCGTCTGATCTCACGGCACAGGTTGTGAACATCTATGTTGTTAATTCTCCATCACGGAGCTCTTCTCATTATGATGTCAATCAGTTCATGAGTCTAAGCAAGTCATTTAGGATTTGCCATTTAGACAGAGTTTGAATCTTAAAATGTGTCACCTTGATTTCCAGGTTGAAAAACGAGTTTGTCGTTTTTAGTGTTAGACTTCATTACACGCTTCACAGAATAGTTCATCAGATGTAACCCGATGTCCTGTCGCTGCAGAATTTAGACCTAGTTTGATCTAGTCGATTGCTCGCTCCGCTTCCGGTTTGTGTATTTCTATACCCATGTGAAGTAGCCTAATATGATGTAACGAAGGGTAGCTACTTATGTCTCGAGCAAGGGTCCTCTTACAGGTCTTGTTTCTATTGTTGAGCAACTGGGTGTGTCAAAGCAAGCAAATCTGGAACCGTTTCTAGTGACGGTGGTCCTTGTCGACCAGCGAAAGGCCACGGACTGTAGAGCACGGTTTCCTTGACAACCATACAGCCGATGTTCTAACGTTTTGTCCTCATGAATTGTCATTGCCTGTTTTTACTGCGCATGAGCACATGAAGGCTATGGTTACGGTCAGTGCTATAGTTTTACGCTACGGTTGGACAATCTGACAAAGTCAAACCATTTCACATTACACCAGCTGTACAGGTACACATCATATAATAAATGCCAGCAGTTGTGTATGTTGGACTCTTGTTGAACAAGCTCGACCTGTTGTTGAACAACGTTGCCATTTCCTCGTGTCTTAAATTAAACATAGATTGCTTGTGGCAGAGATCATCATGTAAACAAAAAAGGGTTTAGGCTTGCTAGTCAGCTGTATGTAAGCATGCCCTTAGAAGGACCAGTGGCGCTGGTGAAGCAGCTTGGCTGTCATCGTCCAGTATGCTAATGTACATTAGTCCTTTGTTATCCCTGAAGCATTGCTGCATATCTGGCTAATGGTCATGATCATTAATAACAGCGACTGTAAGAAGCGCGCCAGCAGAACCGCAAATCCTCTGGATGCCAGGGGGCGTGGCTGCAAACCACTCTGAGGGGAATGTCACACTCTCTTGATGATGATGGTAGTGTAGGGGGGAGAGGTGGTAGTGGGGTAGAGGGGGCGGGGGGGAGCAGCCCTGTGTGGGACCCAGGCTGACCTCTGCCCTGGCCGGCCCGGGGACCGGCCGCGTATCCTGCCTCAGGGCGGTGAGGCCCTTCCTGTCGCACAGACCCTGTCTCTGTCTACCCTGCCTCTGCTGCCTCCCTGCCCCTCCACGGGAAGGTCAACTCCCGTTCACCTCGGCTAGCAGGGCTGGAGTACTGGAGGGTTGAAGGGCTGCAGGAGGGCTGCAGGAGGGCTGCATGAGGGCTGGAGGAGAGCTGGAGGAGGGCTGGAGGAGAGCTGGAGGAGGGCTGGAGGAGAGCTGGAGGAGGGCTGGAGGAGGGCTGGAGGAGAGCTGGAGGAGGGCTGCAGGAGAGCTGCAGGAGAGCTGCAGGAGGGCTGGAGGAGAGCTGGAGGAGGGCTGGAGGGAGGCTGCAGGCGGGCTGGAGGAGGGCTGGAGAGCTGGAAGGCTGGAGGAGGGCTGCAGGGGGGCTGGAGGAGGGCTGGAGGAGGGCTGGAGGAGGGCTGCAGGAGGGCTGGAGGAGGGCTGCAGGAGGGCTGGAGGAGGGCTGCAGGAGGGCTGGAGGAGGGCTGGAGGAGGGCTGCAGGAGAGCTGGAGGAGGGCTGCAGGACAGCTGGAGGAGGGCTGGATGATGGCTGCAGGAGGGCTGCAGGAGGGCTGGAGGAGGGCTGCAGGAGGGCTGGAGGAGGGCTGGAGGGAGGCTGCAGCCGGGCTGGAGGAGGGCTGGAGAGCTGGAAGGCTGGAGAGCTGGAAGGCTGGAGGAGGGTTGGAGGACGGCTGCAGGAGGGCTGGAGGACGGCTGCAGGAGGGCTGCAGGAGGGCTGCTGGAGGGAAAAGGGCTGGATGTGAGGTCCAGCTGGCTTCTCTGTATGAAGCAGAAGCTTTCTGCTCGGACGATACTGTTCTGTTTCTGAGAAGACGTTGGCTGACTAGATGGCTTCTTTTCTAACTGGCTGGTGTTGGGTTGACTTTGTAGGTCTGTCAGTTATGAAGACTGTCCCAGGGATGGAGAGACACTCTTCCTCCCATGGTTTTTACATTTACATTTAGTCATTTAGCAGACGCTCTTATCCAGAGCGACTTACAGTAAGTACAGGGACATTCCCCCGAGACAAGTAGGGTGAAGTGCCTTGCCCAAGGACACAACGTCAGTTGGCATGACCGGGAATCGAACTGGCAAATTTCGGATTACTAGCCCGATTCCCTCACCGCTCAGCCACCTGACTCTCCTTTTTATTTACATCCTCCCACACATTTCACTTCCATTCCTCCTCCTGCCCCCCTGGAACTGGGAACTGTGCTTTACACCTCGGTCACTGTTCTCTCTTGTTCTCTCTCTCTCTCTCCTTCCCTCTCTCTCTCCTTCCCTCTGTCTCTCTGTCTCTCTTTGTCTCTCTCTCCCTCTTTCTTTGTCTCTCTCCCGCCTCCCTCTCTCCTGCCTCTCCTTCATTCTGCTGTTCTCTTTAATTTATGACGCACAAGGCAGGATGAGTAGAGAGGCAGGATGAGGCAGGATGAGTAGAGAGGCAGGACGGCACACTGTGTGTGTGTTTTGAGATTTCGCACACATAAACAGATGTCTGTTTAGAGTGAGGACAGATACTGAGAAAAAGGTTTTTATTCGTCAGTGTGCACATGCAGGGTTCCTGTGTGTGTGTGTGTGTGTGAGAGAGAGAGACACACGCAGAGGTAGGGAGGCAGATCCATATGCATGTTATTCTTTACTCTTTTTACAGATCCTCCTCCATTAAAACAAGATCATCTAAGTGTTTAGGCAGCAGTACCAGTCTAGCAGTGCTTATGTAAGATTTACATAAGCAGACAGAGTTGTTTGTGGCGCATGTTCATTCACAGTCTGGGGAGAGAGCCTGTCAGATGTGCGCTGAAGTGGCTAACTGAATTAGGCCATATTTTGTTGTCAGTGGCAGGGAAGAGAATGTCCCTTTTGTTTTGTTCCCCCGACAACAACAGTACTGGCCTCTGTCCTGCCCATGGAGGGAGCGAGAGAGCGCCCCCTGTGGGGAAATGTGTGTCAGTGCACACTTGCTGTCAGTGAATGAACGAGCGGCTGTTGAAGTGGCATTTAGAGTGAATGGACTGAAGCTGCCACCAATGTTGTGTCTCTTGTCTTCTTGCCCCCACTCTCTCTCTCTCTCTCTCTCTCTCTCTCTCTCTCTCTCTCTCTCTCTCTCTCTCTCTCTCTCTCTCTCTCTCTCTCTCTCTCTCTCTTTCTGTCTCTCCCCCCTCCCCCTCTCTCTCTTTCTCTCTCCCCACTCTCTTTCTCTTCCTCTCTCTGTCTCTGTCTCTCCCTCTCTCTCCTCCCCTCTCTCTCTGGTTGCAATATGGCGTGCCATCTTTTCTTTTGGGGCTTTCTGTCCCACTCTCTCAGGATAATGCAGACAAAAGCAGCCTTGCCAAAGAAAAGCCAACCTCTCTCTCTCTCCCCACGATCTCACCCACTCCCCTCCCCTCCTCTTCTCTCACCCTCTATGTGCCACAACGGAGAAACCATTTATGTCTGGATCCCAGTCCTGTCAACATTAGCCCTTCTCCCAGTTCTCCTCCAGCATGCTAGAACGCCTGGGTTCTCGAGCTTGCTAGAATGCCTGGGTTCTCCAGCATGCTAGAATGCCTGGGTTCTCCAGCTTGCTAGAATGCCTGGGTTCTCCAGCATGCTAGAATGCCTGGGTTCTCCAGCATGCTAGAATGCCTGGGTTCTCCAGCATGCTAGAACGCCTGGGTTCTCGAGCTTGCTAGAATGCCTGGGTTCTCCAGCTTGCTAGAATGCCTGGGTTCTCCAGCATGCTAGAATGCATTGGTCTAACCCAGCCTCCTTGTCTTACTCCCTACAGCTGTTTCCCAATCCCAAGGATCCTTTTTCTTCCCATCCCCCACTTTAGCAAACTCGCCTGTCCTTCTCCCTCTCCTTCTCCCTCTCAATTTTTTTTCAGAAAAAAGTTTCTAACAAAAAGATTTTAAATAGGTTAGACTTTTTTTCGAAATTTTGAAAAAAAGATTTTGAAAAAAAGATTTTGAAAAAAAGGTTAGAAAAAAAGTTTTGAAAAAAAATACATTGACAAAAAATATACAAAGAAATGTTTGCATCATTGACGAGTACGAGGACTCCACCATAAAAAACATCATCAACATTTTGAAAGGTGGATAAAAAAAGATAATTGATGATTAGTTGATGAAGACTCAAATATACTCTACTGTACTCAATTGTACTCTGCTCTGCTTTAATATTTGTTTTAAAAGGTTGAATAATGATTTTAAAAAAAAGGTTAGAAAGGTTTTTTATTTTCCCTCCCTCCCTCCCTCCCTCCCTCCCTCCCTCCCTCCCTCCCTCCCTCCCTCCCTCCCTCCCTCCCTCCCTCCCTCCCTCCCTCCCTCCCTCCCTCCCTCCCTCCCTCCCTCTCAGGTACCTTGGCTGTGTTCGCTGCAGTGTTAAAGCACGTTGCTTGTTGCCTCTAAAAGCAGCTGTTGACAGATGCGTTGCGACGCACAGCAGAGGGTGGGACCCAGTTGCTAGTGGCAACACACGTTGTGTGTGCGTGCGTGCGTGTGTGTGTGCGTAACAGTGATAAAACTAGAGTTGTTTTGCCTCTGCTGCTCCCCCGTGCTCCAGCTCGTGTTCAGAGAGAGGAGAGGGAGGTCAGGGGGGGGAGGTAAAGGGGGGGAGGGAGGGAGGGAGGGGGAGGTCAGGAGGGAGGGAGGGAGGGAGGGAGGGAGGGAGGGAGGGAGGGAGGGAGGGAGGGAGGGAGGGAGGGAGATTGCTGGACCCTGTCTTCCGCTCGGCGGAGGTTGTGAGCTGTGTGTTGTGCCCTCCACCCGTCCACACACACACACACAGTACATACACACACACACACACAGTACATACACACACACACACACACACACACAGTACATACACACACACACACACAGTACATACACACACACACACACACACACAGTACATACACACACACACACACAGTACATACACACACACACACACACACACACAGTACATACACACACACACACACACACACACACAGTACATACACACACACACACACAGTACATACACACACACACGTCATATTCAGGCTCCACCAGGATTGGAGGAATTGAATCAAATTGAATCAAACTGAATTGACTATCTCACTCAAGTGTACATCTCAATAGCACAATCCATCCATATTCATAATGTACTTAACTTCATAATGTAGTTATATTAATAATGTACTTATATTCATAATGTCATTTGCAGTTTGAACCCCTGTTGTCAGCACCAGTGGTTCCACCACAAACCAAACACAGTTGTGTTTGGTTTGGCTGCTGGTCCTAATCAAGGCTGTGTTATTTGTGCTGCGTTTTCAAGTGTTTTTTTCCTGTTAAGACTGCCGTTACTAGATAAGCTGAAAGGGGAAGCTATCTGTGTGTGTGTTTATATGTGAGCGTGCATGTGTGTTTGTGTGTGTGTGTGTGAGTGTGTGTTTGTGTGTGTGTGTGTGAGTGTGTGTTTTATGGATATATCAAAGGGCTCATTAAAAGGTCAGTCCCATGAAAGCGCTTCTCATCCAGCCTCTATCCAGCCTCTCTCCAGCCTCTACCCTGCCTCCCAGCCTCTCTCTAGCCTCTACCCTGCCTCCCAGCCTCTCTCAAGCCTCTACCCTGCCTCCCAGCGTCTCTCTAGCCTCTACCCTGCCTCCCAGCCTCTCTCTAGCCTCTACCCTGCCTCCCAGCCTCTCCTCAGCCTCCTGGCCTATTCCCAGGGTGCCATGCGCCTCCCCCCCGAGGCTGGGGCCGTCCTGGGCTCCACATAGGGACTGTTTGATTAGACACACCCTGCGGCCCGCCGGGCAGCAGTTTGATTAGACACACCCTGCGGCCCACCGGGCAGCAGTTTCCTGCAGGCCCCTGATCTCCTCAGGATATGACCTCAGACGACTTCTCAGACGAAAAGATCTGGAAAGATCTGTCACTCTCACTTGTTCTCTCTGTCTCTGTCTGTCTCTCTGTGTGTGTGTGTGTGTGTGTGTGTGTCTCTCTCTCTCTGTGTGTGTGTCTCTCACTCTGTCTGTCTGTCTCTCTCTGTCTCTCTGTCTCTCTCTCTCTCTCTCTCTGTGTCTCTTTCTCTCTGTCTCTCTCTCTCTCTGTGTCTCTCTCTGTCTCTCTCTCTCTGTCTGTCTCTCTTGCTGTCTTTCTGTCCATCTTTCATTTTCTTTCCTCCTTACTCTCTTTCTCGTTTTTGTCTTTCTCACAGCTGACAGGGATGAGCAACTTTAAAACATCCCTCAGGCTTCTTTTAGTCAGCGCGTCAGAGTTAGTGTGTGTGTGTTTATGAAGGACTTCAGGGTTAGTGTGTGAGGGTTTGTGAAGGCCTTCAAGAATCCTGTGTGTGTGTGTTTATGAAGGACACCCACAATTCTTAATTTGTCAAAGTTCAAACTGAAACTAGAGCTAACTCTTCAGTGCTCTTTTTATTTATCCTGTCTGCAAATATTTGGTGTGTGTGGGCGGTTGTGACATGTGTTTGTGTGTGGTGTGGGTGGTTGTGACGTGTGTAAGCCGTCTGTGTGACGTGTGTGTGTGTGCGTGAGAACGATGATTTGGACTCCGCTGATTATTTGTGGTGGACCCCACCCATGGCTGTTGGCGACTGTGTGTCTGGGTACCTTGTCTTTGGGGGGGGGGATTGATACACTGCCCCTCCCTCCATGGCTGTCTTTGGGAATCTTCTCCTTTCCTCTCTTCGTCTAACCCTGTACCCCCTCTCTTCTCTTCTCCTCCTCTTCTCTTCTCCTCCTCTCTTCTCCTCCCCTTTCCCCCTTTAATCTCCTCTCTCCTCCCCTCCTCTCCTTCTCCTCTCTTCATATATTCTACTCTCCTCTCCTCTCTTCTATCCACCTTTTCCTCTTCTCATCCCCACCCCTCTCCTCCTGTCCTTCCCATTTAATCTCCTTTTTCCTCTTGTCTCCCCTCCTCTCCTCCCCTCCTCCTCCCCCCTCCCCTCCTCTGCTGGTCAGTGTTCTACCTAGGACTGTGTGTGCACATACAGATATATTCTGTA